>NW_018408351.1:728368-734628 GCF_002113885.1 Mizuhopecten yessoensis | reverse complement strand
AAACAATAAAACAGTTATTATCCTAGTAAAACAATAAAACAGTTATTATCCTAGTAAAACAATAAAACAGTTATTATACTAGTGAAACAATAAAACAGTTATTATCCTAGTAAAACAATAAAACAGTTATTGTTTTACTAGGATAAAACAGTTATTATACTAGTAAAACAATAGAACAGTGATTATCCTAGTAAAAAGAATAAAACAGTTATTATACTAGTGAAACAATGAAACAGTTATTATCCTAGTAAAACAATAAAACAGGTTTTATCCTAGTTAAATAATAAATCAGTTATTATCCTAGTAAAACAATAAAACAGTTATTATCCTAGTAAAAAGTATATCTAAGATATCTTGACCTGCTCACAAACAAAGCCGATATCATAATTCTTGTTTTCGTCAGATAATTAATTCGATTCGGGAAATCATGTCCAATTCAAATAAAGTATAAAAAATAAATATTGTTGGAGTAAGATGGCAAGTTTCTTATCCTTGTAAAAAAATCCACTCGATAAAGCCAAACTTGTTACCAGGAAGATATATTTTTTCTTGTTCTGGATGCATAACAAAGTTTATATTATATAAAAAGTCTTGTCGTAGTCACATATCAAAGTAAATTTATCAGACATAATTACCCTTGTGATAGCCATTGACATAATATTGTATCCGGCCAGTTTCCTGATGGACCGACGGTCATTTCCAAAATAGGTCATTGACTCCATTACCATTCGTTCGGAGTCTAAAACGTACAGCCGCTGCTCTGTGGGGTCGGCGACCATACTGGACACGAACCCGAGTGATCTGTGTGTTATCACTTTCTGTAAGTCTCCTGACAATGAAGCAGATGATATACGGCCACTACTGCTTCTCAGATCAAAATAAAAAATCTTCCTGTAAAAACAAAGAGAAAATGTTGATTATTGCAAGAACATATAATTGAATAGGTACACCAGTATGTACAAACGAAATTGCTTGCTTTGTAAGTTCCTTTTAAATCGATCTGGACTCTAGAAATTATCAAATCAGTATTGACTTTTTGACTTATTGATAATCTGATATATTGTAGTGTAAATCATCTCCATTGTCCCATATAGTGGGATACGGGTGAAAAACATGTATTATGTCCACAGCTAGAACTATTGATTCTTAATACATCGACCACTAACTAGTAGAGTCCTCTTAAACTAAAGTTGTCAAATCACTGAGACAGGATATTTCTAAGGTGTCTCAAAAATCTCTCCATTTAACCTTAAACTAAAGTACCAGATCAGTGAGACATGAGATAGATTTGTCAAATGTGTCTCAAAAATCCTTCCATTTAACATAGTGGATAGATAGTAAATGGGAGTGTAATGTTCTATGTACTTACCCCACTATTGCGTCCAGTGCTATTGCCGAGGGATATGACAAGCTGTGGATGATCACTGTGAACATCGTCGGATCGTCTGTGTATGCTGGTTGTAAACAGACCCATCCATGATGATTGTCTACCCAGTACAGAACTTTCCTTATCCAATCAAAAGCGATGCTGGTTGAGGATTCAGACACACCAGCGTGTACACTCGTGATAGTGCGGTTTGGGTGTTCAAATTTAAGATCGAAATTGTCCATCCTATAGAGGCTGCGTGTGTCTTTCTCAAGATAAAACAAGTTCTGTTCGAAAGGGTCATTGACCATTGACGTCACATCAGTCTCGTAGGCATCATGCAATAGTGTGTAGCTGGTAGGATCACCACTTATGCTCGCGTCAATCTCATTCTTAATGTCAGTCGGAGTTCCGGGGATTGATTCCAGGAAACCAGTGTCGAAAAAGTCTGCGGAACGAGAAATCAGCACGCCCATATCTAAAATAAAAGCAAAAAATAAAGAATTAATTAGTAGACGTTACATATTATTTTCACACGTTTCCATACTATTGGTAGAAAAATTCAATATCAATGTTTACATGGTTCCAACAAGAGACCATGGGGAGGATCTGTGACAATGTTTAAGGTAGTCTGTCTACTTTCTGGGTAATTGCTGATCAGGAAACACTATTATTTCCAATTTGCATTATTACTGGAAGTAATAAAAAAGTTGACTGATAATGCTAATCCAAATTGAATTACTTCCAAAGGAAATTAAACAAATGTTGGTCCAAAATGTGATTTCCCTATATAAACTATAGTAAAGTTTACCCCCTCCCCAGGGGGAAACGTGAGACCCCAGGGTCATGAAATTCACTTTTTGGTAAAGCACCTTAAGACCCATTCATCTATGAAGAGTATTTGATTCTACCATATCTGGATATTTTTGAAATTTTAGTCAATTTTACCCTTTTGGCCCCGCCCCTCAGGCCCCTAGGAACTGGGGACCATATAATTCACAATTTCGGTTGACCATTGGCCATGAAAGGTTTCTGCAAAATTTCATTGAAATTGGTTCAGGGGTTTTGGAGAAGAAGTCGAAAATGTAAATTGTTTACGGACGCATGACGCCGGACAAAAGGCGATCGCAATAGGTAACTTGAGACTTTGTCTCAGGTGACCTAATAAAATGTGAAGTTCTCAAATAGTACATTTTATTCAAAGATTTGTTTCCTTTCAAATCCTACTTATCCCAAGAGGTATAAGGGTATTGTCAGATGTACGTAACACACACAGGTGACTACACCTTTACAATTTGGTAACATATACAGTATGCCAGAAATGAATTAAACTGCATCATACAGCTGTGTTGTCCTTCTGGGATTAATCGGTGATGATAAGGTGGGGTCCTATGTTCAGGCAGGATAGTATACAGTTAAAGTATGGGTTTGAGGGATATAGCAAGTTTCTGGTGTCCCGAGACCAGGTCTATTTCCCGAGGCGAGTTCGATTTATTATACCGATACGTACTGGAGAGACATAAATTGTTTACGGACGCATGACGCCGGACAAAAGTATAGCTTCACGTCCCAACCACCCCTTTCATGGCAATGGAGCCAAATGCTTCCGAGTTCGGTTACAAGCTCCGTCCACCTCGCGCGTCGCTTCCGAGTTCGGTAGCAAGCTCCGCCCACCTCGCGCGTCGCTTCCGAGTTCGGTAACAGCTCCGCTCACCACTCGCCTGATTGGCTCGGCGGAAACACCGAGTGTAGGTGTGTTTAAGTTCCCAGACTAACACACAGGACTAAAACACAGTCAGGCAAAAGTGGGGATATATTCGATTTAACCATTTACTTTTATATAGAGTAAATAAAGTAGAGGTATAATAATCCCAGTTATCCCCAACATGTGGTAAGTTAGGATAGCCCATGTGACGATATGGGGTACGGGGATCCCGTTTGATTAGGTAAGGATTATAATATGTTGAGGTAGGGAACCCCGTGTGTTGAGGTAGGGGAACCCCGTGTAACGAGGTAGGTGGCCCCGTGTGATGAGGTAGGGGAACACCTGTAACAAGGTAGGGGACCCCGTGTGATGAGGTAGGGGAACCCCGTGTAACGAAGTAGGGGACCCGTGTGATGAGGTAGAGGAACCCCGTGTAACGAGGTAGGGTGCCCCGTGTGTTGAATAAAGAGAGTCCAGTGAAACGAAGTACGGGACCCCGTGTGAACAGGTGACAGATCATGTATAAGTCGTATGAGACACCATGACGAGGAATGCGAGACCCGCTCTTGACGGAGATTGAGAGACCCCCGAGTGTCTACCTATGTGCAGCCTGTGACATTTACAAAATTGTTTTAATGCATTTTAAGTAGTATGAGAGGTTGGAAAACACATTTCAATAAAATCAGTTTTAGGGCTTAAAAATATTCAGTGTCAGGTATGCATATAGAAATATATGTAACACATTTTCGTTATTGCGTTACTCTCAACTTGAATTTATTTTGGGTCATTTAATCTGAATTTCACCTATCTATATGCTAATTTCTCGTGTGCTTTCATATGTTGAATGTCTAGTTCAAAATCAAAGAAAGTAAAAGCTAATCAGTTCATCGACAAGCACATCCATCTGTATTATATTTATGTAAAACTTTTGATCACCTCCCCACCCCCACCCCACACTACCTGTTACTAAGAACCAATGATTTATCTTGTTTCTTCTGTTGTACTAATTTAAATAATTTGCCATCTTAAGTAAAATCAATTTAGAATATTATTACTGAACAAATATATGCAAATGAGCCTTTTCACTAAAGCACTGGAATTGATAACCATGCTACAGTGCAACTGTAAAAATGTGTTTGTTGTATCTAGATAAACAACCTTCTAATTATGGAGCTGACAGTGGTAGTGAGATTGTGAGGGCAAACAAATATCCTACTCAGTGAATGATAAATATATACATAAACTTCAGTATCCGACACACTAAGTTATGAATACACAATGTACGTACAATATCCCACTCAGTGAGTAATGACTATACAATAGCGACACTATCCCACTCAGTGAGTAATGATTATATACAATATCTCCAGTATAAATATATACATAAACTTCAGTATCCGACACACTAAGTTATGTATACACAATGTACGTACAATATCCAACTCAGTGAGTAATGACTATATACAATATCTCCAGTATAAATATATACATAAACTTCAGTATCCGACACCCTAAGTTATGAATACACAATGTACGTACAATATCCAACTCAGTGAGTAATGACTATAACAATAGCTACAATATCCCACTCAGTGAGTAATGACTATACAATAGCGACACTATCCCACTCAGTGAGTAATGACTATAAACAATGGCTACAATATCCCACTCAGTGAGTAATGACTATACAATAGCGAAATTGTCCCACTCAGTGAGTAATGACTATACAATAGCGAAATTGTCCCACTCAGTGAGTAATGACTATACAATAGCGAAATTGTCCCACTCAGTGAGTAATGACTATACAATAGCGAAATTGTCCCACTCAGTGAGTAATGACTATATAAAATAGCTACAAAATCCCACTCAGTGAGTAATGACTATACAATAGCGAAATTGTCCCACTCAGTGAGTAATGACTATACAATAGCGAAATTGTCCCACTCAGTGAGTAATGACTATACAATAGCGAAATTGTCCCACTCAGTGAGTAATGACTATACAATAGCGAAATTGTCCCACTCAGTGAGTAATGACTATACAATAGCGAAATTGTCCCACTCAGTGAGTAATGACTATATATAATAGCTACAGTATCCCACTCAGTGGGTAATGGCTATAATATCCCACTCGGTGAGTAATGACTATATATAATAGCCCCAATATCCCACTCAGTAAGTAATGACTATATAAAATAGCTACAATATCCCACTCAGTGAGTAATGATTATATACTAGAGCTACAGTATCCCACTCAGTGGGTAATGACTATACAATAGCAACACTATCCCACTTAGTGAGTAATGACTATATACAATAGCAACAATATCCCACTCAGTGAGTAATGACTATAACAATAGCTACAATATCCCACTCAGTGAGAAATGACTATATACAATAGCTACAAAATCCCACTCGGTGAGTAATGACATTATAAAATAGCTACAAAATCCCACTCAGTGAGTATGACTATATACAATAGCTACAATATCCCGCTCGGTAAGTAATGACTATATATAATAGCTACAATATCCCACTCGGCGAGAAATGACTTTATACAATAGCTACAATATCCTACTCAGTGAGTAATGACTATATACAATAGCAACAATATCCCACTCAGTGAGTAATGACTATATACAATAGCTACAAAATCCCACTCGGTGAGTAATGACTTTATAAAATAGCTACAAAATCCCACTCAGTGAGTAATGACTATATACAATAGCTACAATATCCCACTCAGTGAGTAATGATTATATACAATAGCTAAAGTATCCCACTCAGTGAGTAATGACTATACAATAGCGAAATTGTCCCACTCAGTGAGTAATGACTATAACAATAGCTACAATATCCCACTCAGTGAGAAATGACTATATACAATAGCTACAGTATCCCACTCAGTGAGTAATGATTATATGATATAGCTACAGTATCCCACTCAGTGGGTAATGGCTATAATATCCCACTCAGTGAGTAATGTCTTATACAATATCTCCAGTATCCCACTCAGTGAGTAATGATTATATACAATATCTCCAGTATCCCACTTAGTGAGTAATGATTATATACAATATCTCCAGTATCCCACTCAGTGAGTAATGATTATATACAATAGCTACAGTATCCCACTCAGTGAGTAATGATTATATACAATAGCTACAGTATCCCACTCAGTGAGTAATGA
>NW_018408351.1:708549-726829 GCF_002113885.1 Mizuhopecten yessoensis | reverse complement strand
GGAACCAACTGGTAGTCAAAAACCATTAACGTCGTATAGACATGGAACCAACTGGTAGTCAAAAACCATTAACGTCGTATAGACATGGAACCAACTGGTAGTCAAAAACCATTAACGTTGTACAGTGTGTATAATCATCGGACCAACCGGTAGTCAATAACCATTAACGTTGTATAGACATTGAACCAACCTGTAGTCAAAACTCATTAACGTTGTATAGACATTGAATGGATAGAGAACTCACTATATAAAACCAGAAAATATTAGTGAATATGCCTTTTTGAAAATGGCCGTGGAGGTAGACGCAAAGTTCAATTAGTAATTGGAAAATAAGATCACGATGACCTTCATAATGATATATTAGTGTAGTATTCATCAAGATGTATACAAATAAGTTTTGGTTACAGTTGTAGGGACCCCGTAAAATCCAGTGGTTTCTTCCTGTCTCCTGCAATGTGGACATTTGATAACCCCGCCTTTTTCCCCTTTTCAGGATTGCTTCCCTTGGCACAGATGCCACCGAGGTCTCTGTTCTGTTCTAGTTGTCAGAATAGGGTGGATGCTCGGGGAGTGATGCCACCGTGTCTAGGTTATGACATTTTGGTGAGATGAACATTTTGTAAAAAAGGCGCTCTAGTTGTCCTATCATCTCTAAGGACACCGACTTAATATAGCTGTTACAAGGGGAAACCCTGAATAAACGCAAACCCTAACAAAGATGTTACAGGGATGAAGTGAACGACCGAAATCAACAATATGTTTATGGAACGTAATGTTTACGCCATACTTTGACGCCGGTAACACTCGGGGAGAGATCCACACAAGATAGTGTCTTTGTAAATATGTTGTTCACTTACAGTTTGTAAATATGTTAGTTCAATGGCTGTTGACTGGTAACATTAATGATATGAATTTTAAGAAGAAAAGAAGATACAAATGTAAGATAATTTATTGTAGTAAGCACTTGTCAACAGACACGCACGGTCGCGTTACGAGGCACGGGCCGACACATACATACATTATATATGTGTGATCACATCACACACCCGACCTTTACGTTAGATAAGAGTTGTCTCATCCTTCTATAATTGTACGGTGACTTGTACTTATTTTGTTCAACACTGCTTGAAAAAGGATTCGATTGTATTTGAAGACAAACAAAATGATACTGTAACTTGTACTACAGCCATGGGTCGGCAAAAGTTTGAAGCACCGTTCCTCGGTTTTTCAAGCCAAACATATATGTTTATGTTTTAAGGATCCCCGTCCCAGCCAGAGCCAAACATATATCTTTTAAGGATCCCCGTCCCAGCCAGCTAGCTATATTAAATTTCTTGTCTTGAAAAGCTTTCAACGTGTGTTTGTTCATTAAAATCACATTAAAAATAAAGTTCTAGTTGTCGCCACATTGATAGTGTTTGGTTGTTATCAAACTGGACTTTTTAGTTGTTGCCTCACTGAAAGTTACATTTTTTAAACGTATTTTCTGGTTATTACTAGATTAAGTGGGCAATTTTGATATGCATTGTAGTAATTTTGAAAGTTACACTCCGTCGCACTAAGTGCTTATAAGATTCAGACAGGACACATTTTGTGTGTCAGTTACGCGCTATAAAGGTTCTTTAAAAGATATTTTAGGATTAGTTTTAAGAAAAAATAAATTTAAATGAAATTTTCTGAAGGAATTCCGAGGCAAAGTTTAATGATGTAGTAACAGACCTTAATAATATAGTAACACAGTTTAATGATATAGAAACAAAGTTATATGATGTAGTTACAAAGTTACACGATGTCTTGTATATGATACAGTTACAACGTTTAATGATGTCGTTACAAGGTTGTCTGATATAGTTACAAAACTGTCTGATATTTACAAAGTTGTATAATGTACATTTTGTAGTTACAAAGTTGTCTGATATAGTTACAAAGCTGTCTGATAGTTACAAAGTTATATGATGTAGTTACAAAGTTTGATGATGAAGCTACAGGTTTAATAATAATGTAGCAAAGTTGTATGATATGGTTACAGTTGTATGAAGTAGTTTCAAATGCATGATAAGGCACGCTGGGAGATGGGAGTCTATGTAGAAGGAAGATATTGATCAATACAGAACATCATAATCATTGTAAAATGGATCAGAATCCTTTGATTGATCACACCTCATTCAGAAAGAAATATAAATCTATTATCTAAAATTCGTCAAATACACCAGAAAAATGCCTTCTACTTCATGTTGAAAGGTTTCCCAATAAAAGCGAGCTTTTATATGATATATACCCTCTCTCGGTGTCAACAAATTACACGGTCGTTTTTAACCAGGCCAGTTACCCCGGGCAGGAGGTCAGTTGATACTGGTTTTAACCTATAAACTCGCTAGTGGTGTTGGAGTATCATGTTTCACGCGGATGGACATCGTCTAAAGAAAATCCTAAGATGCCATTACTTGTCATTTTATGTGGTGTCAACATTTCGCTTCGTCTGATCAGTTACCGATAAAGAAAATTGAATGTGAGATGGGTGGAGGTATACTGTATACATACAACTGTTTTACAACCATTTACGCCTCGGATTGACACAGTACCCTGCACCGCAGGGATTATTTAGTTTATTGGCCTAAACACTTTCCATTTGATTTTTATTGCATGCGTCTCCTACTCCAGCAGTACTCGGGGTGCCCCTCCAGACGTACTGTGCAACGCTTGCTTTGTGTTTTGAAAGATTGTAATGGGTCAGCTGTAGACTGTGAGGGCTATTTTGGCTGTAGATTGTAATGGGTTTTAGCTGTAGACTGACTGTGAGGGCTATTTTGGCTGTAGATTGTAATGGGTCAGCTGTAGACTGTGAGGGCTATTTTGGCTGTAGATTGTAATGGGTCAGCTGTAGACTGTGAGGGCTATTTTGGCTGTAGATTGCTATTTTGGCTGTAGATTGTAATGGGTCAGCTGCAGACTGTGAGGGCTATTTTGGCTGTAGATTGTAATGGGTTTAAGCTGTAGACTGCAAGGGCGTTTAAGCTATAGATGTTAAATGTATTTATTATACTGTAGTCCCGGTATACCGTCATGTATGTAGCGCAGGTTGTACAGGGCCAACTTGTATAAAACATCTCAAAGTTAAGGAAAATCTCAAGCAATGTATTGTCTATGGGAAATCTTAGACTTGAGGAAATCTCAAGAGTTGAGATGTTTTATACAAGTGGGTCCTGGTAAACTAGTGTCCGGATATGAGGCCAAGGTGACACAGATAGCCGCGTGGGGCGGGACGGGTAACGTGTAACCGCACGTGTTGCAGGGTAACATAGTCATTCGAGTCTTAACGGTTCATCGATTCACTTCAAGAAATTATATTTTCTTTTGTTAAATCATTGAATTATGAAATTTCCCCGTTTTCCTTGAGACAGGCACGAACTCCAGGGATGATTCCGGAAAGGGAATTCCTAGCGTCGGCCAGGATCCGGATTCAGGACGAAAGAAGGGAGAAGGGAAGAAGGATCGGGCACGTGCCCTTTGTATTTCATGTACTTCTTCCTTTAATAAAATGGTTGACCGTCGAAGGCCACTCCCATACATAGGTGTTGCGTTTTATATGATAAATGCTTTATGTTCGGTTGAACGACGTGAATTAAAATCATAGGGGCTCTTAAGCTGTAGATGTTAAGGGCTCTTTAGCTGTAAATTGTACGATTGTTAATATGTATATTGGCCTACATAATTATGTTAACATATATCAGGAGCGTTCTGCTGTCTTTCCGACACACTTGAATCATCACGATAAGTCAACCATGGCCGAGTACTTTGGTATAACTGATGACTTACACACATCTATGATAGCATCTGTATTCGTGATATTTAGGCGGGATACACCATTGCTCATTGGTAGGAGTTTGTTATGTCAACGATGTAAAGAAGCAGTACGGCGAGTATTCAAACAGTATTGTCTAGATAATTAAATCAATTTTCTGTGTCACACATTGACCACATGCACAACTCACGTAAGCAGCGGGTCTTTACCGACTCGTGTTTCGTTTCGGTAGACAATATCCGCAGTGTCCCCACGTACGAACATATTACCATTAGATCAGTAACAGATGTTCCATTGACTATCTATGTCTCTGAATTGTCACCCGGCAAGGAACAAATCACTGTGGAGACCTTATAACATCAAAGGGCATTGGTATTCTGTTAATTACAGAGACCCAGTTACGTACACGCGTTAATGACACAATAGCCGAGCTAGTATCAACAGTTTAAGCAAATGTCCACGATGTCTGATATGGCGGACATTAATGCAGATGAAACTGGTTATTTTGTTACGGAATTTTATACTTGACATCCTCTTTCCAACTACAATGCCACTTATACATACTTTGAGCATATAGCCTGTTCTATATGCTGGTGATATGCAATCCAGATTGTTTGTCAAATATAAGCTTCCTCAAACTGATTAGAATGTCTTCCGAAAAACATGTTTACCTATACATGTACTTATTAAGACCATCAATTGGCAGTACCACAGGGGATCATTAACATGGGTGACCTTACTTTCCACTAAGAGGAATACACAATGTTAACACTTGGCATTCACCGAATTGTTCGATTCCCGCGGTCTGATAAACATGTAACTGAAGCTATCCGCGACCATGATCATACGCTGCATGTAACCATCAGGGAATATAGCTCTGTCATTCACGGAACAATATATTTGGTATAATCGTGTGTGAATGATGTTAAGAAGAACCCATATGACAACCCTTTTGCAGTTCATAGATAACACTGTGACAAACCAGAAAGTGCAAAGATGGAGGTCAGCTTCGGAAAATATTTGGACAATTTTTAGGTAGCTTTTATCACAGATATTTAGTTTCGTACAACCTATCGGTCTACTGAAGGTGGGTCGGATGGCCTTGTTGAAGTATATATATCCGGTATCGAAACTGATAGAATAAAGCATGTACACCTCCAGACAAATGTGATTTCTATAAGACCAAATGGTCCTTAATGCAATGGAGGGCACTGAAGCGAAGAAAAGCGGAGAGGGGAAGGAATCTACAGAACAAAGCCGGTTAGATTATTATTCAGATAAAGTTGCAGAATGCGCAACTATAAACAGCTTTTTAAACTCCCTATTAACTTTATGGAAGAATCATCCTTCAAAGTACTATCCATCCAAAAGAAATGTTAAACAAGTTAATCCATTACTTCCAGATAAAATCTGCGCCATCAGATAAACCTTGGTGTTGTCAACTCTAATGTCCTGATTGCTGTCATCCAATGTGATAGCGAACCATTGGTACAGCCAGGACGAGGCGCACATTATGATAACAAAAACTCGCAACCAAAGTCCTGCGAGCTCGACCCGCTTTCCACTTGTCTACTGAAGCAATGCTATTAAAGCATTGCTGCCTTTGATTATATAAGTCATGTAAAAGTGGCTTAGTCATAGATTGCAGTTTACTACAAATTTAGACCACAGTTAAGACACCTTGAATTGACAATCAGAACTACCGCCCAATATAATACATACATATAGGTATCGTCCCTATCTAATACAGAAGACTTAAGATTATGTCTCAGCGTCCAGTGATTCATCGCCATGCAAACCATCTCCATGCCAACCTGCAATCGGCCTGTCTCACGTCACATTCTACTTAGACGCACCTTCCATTCCACGTGTCCATAATGACATAGCTGTCGCCTTTGACAACAAATGTAAAGTGGTTCTGGTCGGAATTTTTCACTGCATTGGGTGGAATTGACTATGGCTTACTGGGGTGGCCGGTTATCCACTGTGTTGAATCCAGCCATAGTTGATTGAATAGCAATAGTGGGTGAAAAGGACCAACAGCCTGATGTCAAAATCCTGGATCCGTGATTTCTCAGAGGTCGGTGTTGTCACCGCGGAACCCCCCCCCCCACCCCCCCCATCTTTATTAAAAAACACAGAGATTTGTCATAACCGTCGTTATCAAGTGTAACGCTGACGACACACAGATAAACTTAATCAAATCACACAACAACTGGGACACCAAATCAGAAAGGTTGGAATCTTGGCAAATAGACATTATTATCTGAATGAACGGAAACATACTATAAGAGATCTTAAAAATAAGCCCCTAAAGTATACGTATCCGTTTACGCATAAGTTTATACGTTTATCCCTAGGGAGCATGCATTATTTTGTTTAGCCAGGTGTTGTAATGGATGAAATGCGCGTGAAAGTAGTGTATTGTTTGGGTAGCTTGTGTCGCGTACTCTACTATCAACACAAAACGTTGTTTTCTTAATGGTGTTTTTATTCCAATATATCATTTTAAATGTTTAGCAAATTAATAAGAATTTTCGAAGATAGTGTATAGCTCCCTTCGGATAAACGTATAAACTTATGCGTAAACGTATACGTATACTGTAGAGGCTCATTTTTAAGATCTCTATAGATTTATAAGGTAAAGGCAACACTTATAAGTCTTTCTCTCGAGCATCAATAGACAGGTCGACGACGGATCTATTGAGATTTTCCCAGCTATAAACATCCCTAGATTTATACTTATGATAGTTATTTAAGAAACTATCGACAATATTTTAAACATTCCTCGATTCACGCTCATGATAGTAGTTTCAGAAAATTATCACACAGATAGTTTGTGATAAATTAGTGCTGCAATTAATTGTGCAAATAATTGCTTATTCGTGAAAAACTTTAATCTTACCATCTATTATTAAATTTGTATTTCGAATTGTTCTTATCTAACCACTCAAGTGCGACTTAATGCAAAACACGTTTATATGACATTTAGACAGAATTTGGCTATATACATTTGGCATTATCCTAATTGTAATTGCTATATATCCTTTGTGACATTTGAGATAAGACTCATGTGTGAAGGTTTTATATCCCTAAGTACGTACTCTCTGTAAACTTACTTTCATAACTCATTACTATTGTCCATCACATTACGCAACAGGATTAGTGTAATAGCCTTTACCTTGTGGACACTGACCACGGGTAATTGATCTAACAATTAGCGACACCTGTCACTTAAACCTCAGGTACCTTTATTGTACGTACACCTATTTAACTGTATTGTAAATCAGTTAGGTTCTAGACTCTGTACGGAACACATCGGGTACATTTTGGACACTCCAGAATATCCCGCCGTCAAGTCAAAAGTTATCTCGGATTAAATTTCAAAGTTTAACTTTTATCAACTCTTAAGTCATCATTTCAACAAGACAAAACGTGCAGAAAAACGTTATGTTGAAATTATCAATAATATTTAAACATTCCTCAATTTACGGTTATGATAGTAATTTTTTTTATCAACAATGTTTAAACATTCTTCGATCTATACTTATGCTAGAAATTACGCTCTGAAATGGAAATATTCAAAAGTTTGAAGTAATAGTTAAAAATTTCCCCAAGAAACATATACCGAAAAATCGAAGACAGATTATTTATTTATTCAATACTTATTTATTTCCGAGTTCTGCCTGCAGAAATGTGATGAATACCGCAGTAAGTGCTTTAAACGATTCATACAAAGAGAAATGAAGCTACTAAATATCTAAAATAAGTTAGCTAAAAGAATTGTTGAAATGGGTTGTTATTGCATAAATTGTATCACGTGTTATATAATGTGTGTACTATGTCCACCAATGTATACTATGTAATAGTTGACCTCTTGTTACGCACGTATACGTGTGGCGTGAGTGTAAAAAATAAAACTTGGATCAACACTAATAAGAATGGAAAAGGCAGTATTCATAGGCAGACGATACCAGACGACCGGGAGATCCGGTCCTGTGATTCGACAATAATTTGTCGATGTACCCGTTACGTTCCGGTAGACGTTCCTGTTCAGTGACCTTTACAAAGGACATACACACAGGGTATGTAGCACAAGGTCGGGAACCTATATCACGTGTCAGAGTATTGATTCACCAAAATGGCAATGAAAGTACCCACTCGAATTTAAGATTTTAGGATCTATAATCTTATGAATTATGTATTCGACATTCATAACACCCAATACACTGTAGATTATCTCATACACTCGTAACATCTGTCCGTTTATAGCAAGACACATGACACTCTTTCGCTAAAAGTTTCGTAAGAATTTTTTTCCGCATGTTTCTGTACAGTTACATCCGCCAATAAACGAATTTATTATACAAAAACATGTTTTTCAAATGATACCCGACACATTTCGTTTCAGGCCTTACAGTGACAAGAATGGCGGCAGCAAGGTATTTCTGTACTATTTTCGTCAGAGAAAACGCAAACGCCAAAGAAATACCAGCAATCAAGTCATGATTATGTACTGCCCTTCACCGTCCAGATAAACATAGAAGGTGACACCTTACCGTCACACATGATTTCATCCCAATGTAAAAAGTGTAAAGCAGACAATCCGATATCACGCGAATTAACATAGTTTGGCTTCATGGTAGGATGGATGCCAAAGATGATATAGTTAGTACAACATCTTACCATATTTCTTTGTGTGAGAATTGTTTTCTTCAGTTTTCCTATTCAGCAATGTCTATTTCTAGAAAGAATTTAATTTGTTTGCGGCAATATGGTCCGTGTATTTGTAAACGGCATACCTAGGATGAATTCATGTGTGAATGTGTCATCAAGCTGGTGATCCTGATTCAGAAGACCAGAACCTTCCCAGGAATATCTGCACTTGATATTTCATATTTCTGGTTTAGACATAACTGCATGTGTGACGTTCCAACGTCTAGCACGACATGCACTCAGTCACCGTCCGCAGAGAAATGGTCGCGCTTGAACTCTAAAGTGTAAAATATTTTCAATATCACAATAAAATTGACAATTCAAATCAGGTTAGCAAGTCTGAAGATCACAAAAATCTAGCAAAAAGTATGTCTACAATCATGGATCAAGAAACAGAGTAATTCATNCCCATCTCAGACTCCCCATCAATCTCAGAATCCCCACCCATCCCGCAACAAACTAGCTGTAACTTAGCATGTCTATTATACAAAGCACTCTAATCGGATTCAAGTCGGGCTAGCAGGAGTTGATTTTTAACTGCAACAGAACTACAACAATTTGATAAACCCCGAATACCTTCTAGAACAATTATAAATAGTAAATGGCTTGTCCCTAATATAGCCCCTTCATGAGTTTAATTACATGTTGCTTGACAAGTTACAATTGCTGCGTTCATGCTTGATAATTATATTAACTCTACAAAAGGCCTGTAGCTTTTAAAGCAGAACATTTTAAAAGACTTTAACAATAGCAAGGACAGTTTTAACAACACAGTCGTAATGAAAAGCCGTCTGATACATGTAAGAAGAGATGGCTTCAACGAGACTGGGACAGAAAAAATACTCAACCAAAAGATGACAAAGAACAATAAATGGATCGGCAAACACATGCCACACACCAAAATCGTGTTATTGACCGGGATAATTCCAAAGCGGTGGACCGAGAGAGCAATCTGTTTAAACGGCAGATACCTGAAGCCATTTGGATACGCCGCAGTGGGCTAGTTCTGAATCGAGATGAGGGGTCGTTAGACTTTCTCATTTGTACATGTATGTCCTGATTTTTTTTACAAAGCGTAATGGAATCTACATTACATACGCAAATAACTACTTATAGTGCACATACGATTATGCGTATCCGAGTCGACTTGTCGATTTTAACGACAGCTCGTACATATTTGACACCCCTGTGTTTAAATGTATACCTGTATACCGTCCATATTAACCAACCTGAAGAAAATGGTCAAACTATGTTCTTATTTTTACTTCTTTGCTATTACAAATATACGCCCCCACCTTATACACAACAAATATACAATCTTTGTTTATAAAACTTTACATAGATATTATAAATATTAACAACAGATATCACCAGTTATTGCAAATGCCACAATACAGTTTCGAAACATGACAATATTTTAGACAACAAGGAGATTTGTCGATAAGATTCGTCAGTTTTATGTATTTATTTATATATGAGTATTAAAATTATGCTCTTTAGATAAAATGTTTATAAACGCGTCGATATATTTCATGACCGACTGGTCCATGGTCTCTTTGTGAAGCTAGGTATAAGCGAGCGTTTTATGTGGCCTGCCTGTCATACGTTGTGAGGATATAGTAATAAACTTTAGTAGCCTGTCTACGGGACAATGGGCTTGTCAATAGACAGTGAATACATACATTACCTATATACATCGTCGTATAAAGGTTAGCAGGGTATGTATTTTACCTCCTCTCCCGTGTAAGTCAATAGTGAGCATAAAGATGACTTAGTTGGTGCCCCTTCTGTTCTTGTTGTTTTGTGTAAGTTTTGTTTTATCTATGTCGCCTCTTTGTCCGTGTTTTACTGTGCGTGGGTTTTCTGATTCATGTTGCCTCATGCGCTGTCTGGTTCGGGTGTATATGAGCCTTTTCAGCTACCTGGACATTTTCGACAACGTGATCGTGTGCTTGCGTGATCTGTTTATGCCGATATGTTTTTGGTACTAGACAGCGCTTGTTTTCTTTTTATTTCTAAGTGAAATTGAAATTGAAATTGATAATAATGTTGTGTACATCTTTATGATGTTGTTTGAGACGTTTTCTAAATGTTCATTTATTTTCTCCTGTCTTGTGGCTGGAGGGAGTTTAGTTTTAGTTTGTTTTATGTCCTATTTACAGCTAAGGTAATTAAGGACGTGCCTCCGAGGGGGAGTGGGGGGAGTAACGTCCTCGCGTCCTCGAACAACATGTATCATTGCTGACGTTCTTGTATGGGTTTCGGTTTACGTCGGTTGATAGTCTAGAACACCAGTCTTTTTACAAGTCGTTTCTTTTTCATTCTACATGCAGAATACCAGTCTTGTAATTTTGTTTACGTCGTTTTCTATGCTAGAACACTAGGTTTGTCTTTATGAAGCAACGGTGTCTTCTCGGTACTGACGTGCTATTTTCACTTTACCCAGACAAATACCTCAGACGTCCCTTCCCAACAGGAGTGATTCATCTGTGGCATTTGCTTTGGCTGAGACCTCCTTTTATCGGCTTTCTTGTGTATTAAAGTTATTAAATAAGAATGGAAAAAGAAACTGTTTTTCCGAGCACAGTTTTACGCTAGTAACGCTTGTTGATGTCATATAGTTAGTATAATTACAACATGTCATCTTTCAATTTATAAACGTTTCCTTAATGATATCACTTTGCTCCGCTACTTTGCTATGTAATTGAAGTGTATTAAGATGTTGACCTCTTGTAACATACCTTGTGTATCCTGAGTGTAACAAATATATCTTGCAACCTTGACATCTTCAGAATCCAAACCTACGATGTTAGGGTCAATACCCCGGCGCATTACCATGCCAACATGTGACATGCGCCCACAGGTCAGCGGTCAGTGGCCCTTGACACTATCAACTAACATAGGTAGATATTGCCCATTTTGCCCAGGGTACGATTCTTGTTTCAGGGCCCTTTCTCTGTTACGTGACGCGTGGCATAATGCTATATGGCGATTGAAGATGTAAACAAGATAACTAACAGTGGTTCTAGGAACAGCTATCCGCCGTGGGGGTTGACGTGTGTTAGAGTCTATAACAGTAGTTACTACATAACTATATAGCTTTGTAAGAAATAAAAATGTTTTTCAACCAGAATACCGCACCTATTTAAATTTAAGTAAATACAACGCAGTGACATCAATACCTATCTGTGCATCATTTTTCAGAAATACCAACATTTCAGAAACGGTTACCGGAATATAAAATGGATTTGTCTAAATTTCTGGAATATTTTCTTTGTATTGAAATTACACATATTTGACATATACAAACAAAACGCTAAACTCTAAAATATATAACTGGAACTATGTTTATTGTAACTTATCATGGTTTGTAGTAAAACAAGGAAATATTTAACGGTAACATTGCATTCATGCCAAAATCTTTACATTGTCAACGAGTTGATTTTGTATAATACGGGCATTGATTGTTTATATATCGGTCAAAATCTTGCAACTGCTAAGATCGTGTGAAGGCGGGGTTCATGGATTATTCGGTTATTTAATGGCCATTTTAAAGAGTCATGTCTGCCGGAAAAGGAAGAAGGGAATGATATAAAACACAGAAGTACAAGTTGTTGTAACGGGACAGGAGGCTTTATTTACAGTTGGGTTAGTCTATCAAGAAATGAATTTCATTTTTTTTTCTTTTTCCGTTAGTATATGCCGACAGACTCCAACTGATTGGACAGAGTTTTTCAACAATACCATAACAAATTTCAAAGTGACGAAGCCCTAAAAAGAAAAAAGAAACAATAACAAGGCTCTTAACAAAAGAGGAACAAAATTCATTGTTGGACAATACAGTTATTAAACCATTAAAACTGCAATATTAGACACAACTCTTAATTAAACTATAACAAGCTCCAATGTCGGAAGGAGGTCTCAACTAAACAAGCTCCAATGTCGTAGAGAGTTCTCAACTAAACAAGCTCCAATGTCAAGGAGAGGACTCAACTAAACAAGCTCCAGTGTCGGAGAGAGGCCTCAACTAAACAAGCTCCAATGTCAAGGAGAGGTCTAAACTAAACAAGCTCCAATGTCGGAAGGAGTTCTCAACTAAACAAGCTCCAATGTCAAAGAGGGGTCTAAACTTAACAAGCTCCAATGTCGGAGAGAGGTTTCAACTAAACAAGCTCCAATGTCGGAGAGATGTCTCAACTAACCAAGCTCCAATGTCGTAGAGAGGTCTCAGCTAAACAAGCTCCAATGTCGGAGAGGTGTCTCAACTAAACAAGCTCCAATGCCGGAGAGATGTCTCAACTAAACAAGACACAGAAGAACAAGTTGTTGTAACGGGACAGGAGGCTTTATTTACAGTTGGGGAAGTCTATCAAGAAATGAATTTCATTTTTTTTTCTTTTTCCGTTAGTATATGCCGACAGACTCCAACTGATTGGACAGAGTTTTTCAACAATACCATAACAAATTTCAAAGTGACGAAGCCCTAAAAAGAAAAAAGAAACAAAAACAAGGCTCTTAACAAAAGAGGAACAAAATTCATTGTTGGACAATACAGTTATTAAACCATTAAAACTGCAATATTAGACACAAATCTTAATTAAACTATAACAGGCTCCAATGTCGGAAGGAGGTCTCAACTGAACAAGCTCCAATGTCGGAGAGAGGTCTTAAATAAACAAGCTCCAATGTCGTAGAGAGTTCTCAACTAAACAAGCTCAAATGTCGGAGAGAGGTCTCAACTAACCAAGCTCCAATGTCGTAGAGAGGTCTAAACTAAACAAGCTCCAATGTCGTAGAGTGGTCTCAACGAAACAAGCTCCAATGTCGTAGAGAGGTCTCAGCTAAACAAGCTCCAATGTCGGAGAGGTGTCTCAACTAAACAAGCTCCAATGCCGGAGAGATGTCTCAACTAAACAAGACACAGAAGAACAAGTTGTTGTAACGGGACAGGAGGCTTTATTTACAGTTGGGGAAGTCTATCAAGAAATGAATTTCATTTTTTTTTCTTTTTCCGTTAGTATATGCCGACAGACTCCAACTGATTGGACAGAGATTTTCAACAATACCATAACAAATTTCAAAGTGACGAAGCCCTAAAAAGAAAAAAGAAACAAAAACAAGGCTCTTAACAAAAGAGGAAAAAAATTCATTGTTGGACAATACAGTTATTAAACCATTAACCCTGCAATATTAGACACAACTCTTAATTAAACTATAACAAGCGCCAATGTCGGAAGGAGGTCTCAACTAAATAAGCTCCAATGTCGGAGAGAGGTCTTAACTAAACAAACTGAAATGTCGGAGAGAGGTCTCAACGAAACAAGCTCCAATGTCGGAGAGAGGTTTCAACTAAACAAGCTCCAATGTCGGAGAGATGTCTCAACTAACCAAGCTCCAATGTCGTAGAGAGGTCTAAACTAAACAAGCTCCAATGTCGGAAGGCGGTCTCAACTAAACAAGCTCCAATGTCGTAGAGTGGTCTCAACGAAACAAGCTCCAATGTCGGAGAGAGGTTTCAACTAAACAAGCTCCAATGTCGGAGAGATGTCTCAACTAACCAAGCTCCAATGTCGTAGAGAGGTCTAAACTAAACAAGCTCCAATGTCGTAGAGTGGTCTCAACGAAACAAGCTCCAATGTCGGAGAGAGGTCTCAACTAAACAAACTGAAATGTCGGAGTGAGGTCTCAACGAAATTATAATAAACACAATGTTAGACTCAGCTCCTAACAATGTTGGACAATGCTTTTATCAGAACAATAAAAAGTCCAATGGTAGACAGAATTTCAATCAGAACCATCAAAAGCTCTTATATAAGACAATAGTCTTTACCAAATTATTAAAAACAGTGACCTGCATCATTGGAAACTTTGTGTTGTAAATTTGTCCGTCCGCAGTCGACTTCTACCACGGAGGTCATGATATTAGGAGCAAGCTCTTGAGTACCGAAGCAACTACCGTAGGTAGGGGAAACAGGGATCTTACTATCAAGAAAGGAAAAGTTCACGATCGGAAAGTCGAAATCGTCCCGCTAGCAAGCTTTAATATTGAACACAACTATTAACAGAACTAACAGAACTATAACAAGCTCCAATATTGATCACAGCTCTTAACAAAATGAAAACGAACTCCTCGTGCATGTTACACTATATTTCACTTAAGGCAGACAGGGTTGACAAACCGCAATCACATCCAGCCATTATTAGCTCACATGGCATGAAGTGCCCGTGAGCTTACTAAAGAGTACATCCGTAGATTTAACAAGTTTGTTCAAATCAATGACCCTGTCCCACTATAAAGGTCATAGTGCTAAACTACGTTAAACATTAAAATACCTTCTTTAAACTGCTGGGAATTTAGGGGAAACCATCTGGTTTGAATGGCTTACAACTTTTCTTTATAAACTATCTTGACCATTTCCTTTACCATATGGGATAAATATGTGGAATACATTTTGTAATTAACACGACTTTTCCCAACGGACCCCAAGGGTTAGAGTAGTTCTGATTTTCATGTTGTACTAGATTGTACAACACACTTTCAAGCCAGCTCTACGTGATGACCTTGCTCTGGTGGTCACAAGAGTAGACTACGTTAGAACCAACCAATGAAGTGTTTGCTTGCTTGCTTCCAAGCTTACTTAAATAGAACTGGCCTCGACCCCGTTTATATTATGCATGATACATCTGTGACATGGGTTTTCCGTCAGCTTTGTACAGCAAGCGAGCAATAAAGGCGCATTATGCTTTACTTTGATTAAGAACTCGGTGAAAAAGAAAGTTAAAAACATGGATGTAGCTATCAAGTATCAGCTCGTGGTAATGACGGTATAAAAGACCATGTGTGTATTGTATTGACGAGTAGTATACGTATGACACTAAGTGTCAGTGCCTCGATATCATCCGCGTGTTTATGTAAACTATGGGTAAACCGTCGCCAACAATGTATATAATCATGGCCGGTATAATTAATTCAAATCTACAAGGAGATCTACTGGATACACCCCTAACACCTATATATAAACATCGACACGTCCCACCAGTGATGTTGTCGGGTCCACATCGCATACTTAACTCGCCTTTTAAAGTAATTTGATACTGAATATATGTACTTTTAATTGAACTGACTTTCAGAAACTGCTATCTTCGGTCTTGTTCAACTCTACAGCTCTAACGAGGTCTTTCCTCATTTTCCCGAACTCTTTTGAACATGCAATTTACCTGTATTGTACCATTGTATAATTAGACGATAGGGATGCTTGTAAACATTAACACAAGTACCCCTATCTAATGGTCCAAAGAGTCTCGGTTCCCTGTGATGGAGAGTTCTGTTAATGCGATACAAAATTCTACTGTTGGGAGCCGATCTGACACAATAAACACAGGGACCTTACCGTAAAACGGTCTGGCCACACCGATCTTATACGATAGGTACTTTGCCATTGGATTGCTTTACAGCTGGTTTATTGCTAATATAACATTTCCAGACAGAACTAATATGACCGCGACCCGTCAGACTGTGGCGTACGACCCTGTCTGTAGGACTTTAAAAACGAAACGTTTACCGTGGTATTTTGAAACACCTCACGACTTGTTACAACTCTGGACATGTTTCGCTTTTAACGACGACATACATGATCTGTTGATTTTATTCTGATCGCACCGAACCATGAAACGGATTGATGACCTGCTTTTAGATTCTGTTCATTGTATTGATATCGATGTTAGGTGAAGTCTCCGCCACAAACAGACTTACAACTAACTTTGTGTATATATTATGCTTAAAGCTCTCGGGCGTTTACGCCTATATACTATGTATCTGCAGATTTAATCTCGGGACGCATACACTGCCCCAAGGTCCCGTGAGCGATTATCATCGAAAGACAGTTGTGTTCGTTCTGCACTAGAATGTACATGCTGTACATTTAGGCCATTGTGTGACCATAGGTATTATACGCCATTAGTTTCCTTTGTGTCCCATTCCTTACCATTCGTATTATTTTCGTGTACAGGCGCTGGGTAAGGCATGTTCTGGAAGAGCTATAGACATTTTCCTGGCCCTGTTCACTGCTACTTATCTTATTTTGGAGGAATCCTTTAATAATCATAAACTGTCCTATGTAATGACTACTGGCCTTTGTAAAGATGTGGTATACTTTTTATCTTTGTGTTTTCAGAATATTTTTATATTATCTTATATATGTATGTTTACAACATATTCGTGGGTTCCGTGTTTTGGTGTTGTCGTGTAATTGTGCTCATTTTACTATAAATGGTATTTGCCTCTCTGATAGCATTCGCTGTACACAGACTACAGATTCCACGCCATTTTACTATTTTACTCTGAAAGACGTTGATCTAAATCTGGGTAAACCGACAAACATTAACACACACATGAACTATTAAACATGAACATATTCAAAACGTTATAGGATTACAAAATGATATGCATATCACAAGTTTTATTGGCAAGTTTGGAAAATGGAGTTTTGGAATATAAGTGTCGTAAACAAAGTTTTAGTATTTTTTTAATTGTACCTAATTGTTATATTGTTATATACTGTATTGCATTCGGAAATAAAAAAAAAAACACGTTGAAACTTGAGAGACCAAAATACCATGAGTTCGAATCCTGTCAGCTTACAGACCGAAAGCCTATAGCTTCGATCCCGATGGCAACACTTGTTGTGTGTTTGAGCGAGACACGCTATCATGTCTACCTTGCAGTATAGTTTATCTAGTCTACGTAAGATATTAAATTGCAAGAAAGAACAATTGAGAGTGAAAATCACTATTGTAAGATATTTTGTAATGCTGTTTTATTTTCAAAAAAGAAAATTATAAAGAAAACTAATTTCATGGTTTGGGATGGAGACAGTTGCTGTGGTCTAGCTATACAGATTGTTTTCAGTGTTACGGACACTGTTAATGAACCGTATGAAACAGAGCCCATACCAAGTAGGACCAATAGCTACAATCTCCAGGACACGTGACACAATTATCGGAGTAAATTAACTCCAGGAAATAGCCGACAGGAGTACAGGTACTTGCTGGTATATGAATCCCAATAGATAAAAGAAAATGTTTGTTTGAGTGGTTTTACGTTCTATTCACTACCGAAAACTTCAAGTACTGACACAGACTAGTACACTGTATATAGTAACACACCAAACCTGCCTCTATTTGTCATTATGCTTGACAGAACATTTCAGCTTACCGCACTGAAGGAGCAAACAACTAATTGCTGGAAGTGACAAACTTGGATCCCAAATAATATCACATGTAAAAATGGAAAAACAGTTTTGAAGAGTAACAATTCGTTTCTAAATCGAGGTATGAAATACATTTGTTTGTGTTGCCTTGTAGTTTTATTGCAACTGTTGAGAAGTCCAAGCATCACCCCTGCAGTCATATATATACATACCACAAAGGTATAGATTCAACCTATTCTAAATACCTGTATAGCAGTCGTTAGGATCTGTTTATATAGGTAAACTAAATCTTCTATCTGATACCTTATACCCAAGCTGTTGTGTTTATTGTGTATATATGAAGACGCAAGCTATGCCACTTGAGACCTGTATTATAAACATGTTTATGTTAGTGACGACGGTGGTATAGCACGCATTTAATGTATCTAGTGATTATTTTACTCTCCAGGAGGGTTCCCCTTTTAAGGAAACTCTTATCACAAAACAAGGCGGCGATGCATGCTGTAATACACAGTGACGGATCGGCGGATCCAGAGGGCTTCAGGACCCCCCC
>NW_018408351.1:673008-707679 GCF_002113885.1 Mizuhopecten yessoensis | reverse complement strand
ACAACAATAATATTATTGCATAAACAGTATTATTTATCTCAGCTGAGCATGTATTCTTCTAATAAACAATTGAGAAATAATGAGATAAAAGCTTGCTATCCATACAATTCAAAATTCCTACAAAAACTCTGCTTCATATTACAAAGTTAAACCAATGGCATTTTACATATGAATACATTTCAATCAAATTAAAAATAAATTTCGTCTTCTAAATCTTTAACCAACATTTGATTTATGGTTACATAGCGTTTGGTTCAACCTGTAAATCTTATTTATTGGTTGCACGGATGGGCGGGTACGCACCCCCCCTCTATCCCTCCAAGTCTTGCGTTGTGCTTTTAATAACATAAATGTTTCTGAACATTTCACAATTGAATACTCTTTCTGAAATTCGGTCCCACCCGACCCAATCTTCCGCCCAATTCCTGTCTTAATGTTCTTGAATGATTTCATGTTGTCACTGAAGAATTAGATTAGATCTAAGTGGTTAGTCCGTGATGTTATAAATAAACGACAGCAAAATAAAGTTTCGAGTATCTTGTAATTAATTAGTCTTTGGATCCGTCCTAGAAATCCACCATACATTAACTCTATAGAACGAATTGATTATGCATTCAAATAATGACTTTGACCTGGATATTAACTATTAACTTATTCGTCCCCGTCCCTACCAAACACAATTCATTCTAGTCGTGAATTCGTGACACATACTTGATTGGGTCTAACATGTTGTGTACTTTTCAGTACAAATAAATAGACGTATGGCATTTGTTCTCTTTATCAATAACAAGCATGAGTAATTCTACTCATATTTGATAACCGCATTAAGAATGATGTTTTGATATGTGACACTTCGACCTCACATTGATCTCAATGGTGTCACCACCATCACTAAGATCCGTTGTTATTACGGCCAGACCTACAAGTGTTACAACAGGTCCAGGTTATACAGAACGCTATTTGAGATGTTCCCCGACTAATTATGTACATTGATAAGTTGTTTTCTGGAATGTGCCTTACACAATGGCAGTGGCACTTACACGAGGTTACAGGTCGGGTAATTACTCGTACCTCCGATATCGTAAAGAGATAATGTCAGTTACATGTACATTGTTATTGAAGTCTACCCCGGGGCTGTGACCCGACAAAGTAAACGTTGGCTTTGTATCGGCCAACTGATCAGCCAAACCACTGATGTCATGCCCTTACACCAAATCAACTGTATAGTCGGCGTTTACACTTTGGTTACAGTCTTAAGTTTCTTTTTTCGGATTTTGACGGAAAATGATTTAACTCTCCGGGCGAAGTCATAATATTTAGTTTCATAAAATTAAAAATGCTTGGCTAAAATTGTGAGTGTCAATATTTCACGTCATTGATTTTAACGGGGAACACGGCAGAACTTACAACCCTACCTCTTCCCCACCCATCTCAGAATCCCCACCCATCTCAGACTCCCCATCAATCTCAGAATCCCCACCCATCCCGCAACAAACTAGCTGTAACTTAGCATGTCTATTATACAAAGCACTCTAATCGGATTCAAGTCGGGCTAGCAGGAGTTGATTTTTAACTGCAACAGAACTACAACAATTTGATAAACCCCGAATACCTTCTAGAACAATTATAAATAGTAAATGGCTTGTCCCTAATATAGCCCCTTCATGAGTTTAATTACATGTTGCTTGACAAGTTACAATTGCTGCGTTCATGCTTGATAATTATATTAACTCTACAAAAGGCCTGTAGCTTTTAAAGCAGAACATTTTAAAAGACTTTAACAATAGCAAGGACAGTTTTAACAACACAGTCGTAATGAAAAGCCGTCTGATACATGTAAGAAGAGATGGCTTCAACGAGACTGGGACAGAAAAAATACTCAACCAAAAGATGACAAAGAACAATCTAAGTTTGTTTTATACCCCTCAGGAATTAATTTCTCCGTTCAAGAAATTTCAAACCTTGTCTATACAGATTTTCCACTACCTATAAATGAGTAGGATAGGTACATAATTACGAGAAGTACATAACTATAAATACGACGGGAGGCCCTCTACCACTGTGTCTACATATGGCAGTCGTGGTGGCCGAGTGGTGAAGCGTCTGGCCGTCTACGATCACTAGCCCTCCGCCACTTGGTCGCCAGTCCCAAGGTACTGGACGTAGGTCGGTGGCTTTTATTTAGGTACTCCGGTTTTCCTTCACCACCGAAAATCAGGCACGTTCCTGAATAACAACAGCTGTTATTTAAGATTTGAAATGCATCTTTTTACCATTGATGACGGTATGCAACACAGTACCGTTTAAACATATTCTTCATGATGCGCGTTGAACGGAACTGTTTCATATTCTCATAATTGTTAAAAGTTATTTCTAAATATTTTCTTCGGGTTGGTAAAGGTTGTGTAACAAGAACATTTTCATAATGTTCTAATACATTCACTTTTATTACTTGAAAGTGTTTCCGTGAAATGTGGAGTTTCCTGAGAAATCTTAGGAAACCAGATAACCATTTAAAAGATGCTGTTGACTTAAATGCTTTGTCGACCGACTGTGACAACGGGACTAGCTCATTGTTGGAGCATTCCGCATGTGTTTCTGTCGCTGGGGGGACTGGCCGACGAGCCGGGATACGGACGCTTGTATAGAGGACAGCGATTTTAGTTCTGTTCTGTTGAAACGGACATGTTATAGGATCTAATAGCAGACTCACCGCAGTCATCCATCGCCTGTATTGCCGTGGCACGGAGACAGTGTGCTGTGTATTTTAATTTTATTTCAGCAATCTTATTTGATTAAACAGTGTGTGATTTCTTGTTGATAAGTCCAAAGTTGTTAAAACAGATTAAAAAAATATTTGTCCAAAACAACCTCCATATAAGGATGTAAACCCAAACCAAACTAAAAAAGGAAGTATTCAATAGAGTGTTCATTTGTGTCTCTGATTCTTTATCAGGGAATATACAAGCGATTCTTCAAGTAAACGGCTACATTGCTACATTTAATTGTTTAAAGTTGATAATCGTACACATACATGTATAATAGACCCCAACATCATGTACAATACCATTAATTAGTTTTCTACTAATTTAAGGATCCCTGTACCACTGTCAAAAACTGTAACTAACATTGGAACATTTTCCCAGCATGCCCAAAGCGTTCATAAAGCATTTCTGGAAAGAAAACCATACCCCTTCCGGAACATTTTTGGAGCAAAATATAATCAAAATGAATTTAACAAAAATAAACCAACAACAAGGTTTTATGTGAAAATATTCAACGAGGCCGGACCAGGTTTCGAACACAGAACCTTCGGTTATTATACCACTAACCAACAGAGCTACTTGGTCAATGGTACACTGTACTACACCGCCCAAGTCGCTCTCGGTTATATCCAAAAACGAAATGAAGGGAGGTAACTGTACACAAGAACAAATTATGATGAATAGCAGAATACACATTTAAGTTGTTTATGTAGCTTCTCTGTCCATATCTTACACAAATAACAAACTGTTCATACCTTTGATGGTACGCATACATTTAAAGGAAAATCCTCGATGAACGACACTCGTACATCGTTAAATAATATAATAAAAATCTATTTATCATAGTGTGTGAGTTACCAAACATAAACTCACATTCCAATAATTTAATAAGATGTTTGTTCCAGAACAGAAGGCCTTCTTTAGCTCCCCACATTGACAAGTGTATAGCAAGGTTAAGGAACACCTAAACGACACCCACACGCATATACGTTTAGGTACGCTCTGATTCCTCTCCAACCGGGTCAGATACTAGGTGCTTCCAACCGACTCAGACAATGAGGTAGAACGGTAGAACGTCAGACTAGTCAACCAGAGGTCTGGAATTCGACCTCTGTTATTTGTGTGAATTCATAAGTCATATCATATCCACATCTTAGGGTATACAGCACTTAGTTTTGTTAAAACAAATAACAGAATTTACTGAACTGCAACAGACAGCCAACTCTAGTCCTACCATTTTCATAAACATTGATACTACGACAATATGTATGCTAATGAGGTTGTGATGGCTACCAAAGAAGATCCCATTATCTTCATCAACTAGCATCTTCCAATGCCCTGTGTTATGATTTGTCCATCAGCATTCCACCCACATAAAAAGATAAAGCTCAAACCAAACTGTGACAGGACAGATATAGCTAAGACCAAACTGTGACAGAGAAAGCTCTAACCAAATAATGACAGAAGGCTACCAACCAAACGGTGATAGGGAAAGCTCCGACCAAACGGTAAAAATGAAAGCTACATCCAAACGGTGACAGAGAAAAGCTCCAACCAAATAATGACAGAGAAGGCTACAACTAAACGTTGACAGAGAAAGCTCCAACCAAACGGAGATAGAGAAAGCTACAACCAAACAGTTGCAGAGAAAGCTACAACCAAATAATAACAGAGAAGGCTACAACCAAACGTTGACAGAGAAAGCTACAACCAAACGGTGATAGAGAAAGTCCAACCAAACGTTGATAGAGAAAGCTACAACCAAATAATGACAGAGAAAGCTACAACCAAACGGTGATAGAGAAAACTACAACCAAACGGTGACAGAGAAAGTCCAACCAAACGGTGATAGAAAAAGCCCCGAACAAACGGTAACAATGAAAGCTTCAACCAAAGGGTGACAGAGAAAGCTACAACCAAAAAATGACAGAGAAAGCTCCAATTAGATAATGACAGAGAAAGCTCCAATTAGATAATGACAGAGAACGCTCCAACCAAACGGTGACAGAGAAAGCTCAAACCAAATAATGACAGAAAAGGCTACAACCAAACGGTGACAGAGAAAGCTCAAACCAACGCTCCAACCAAACGGTGACAGCCAAACGGTGACAGAGAAAGCTCAAACCAAACGGTCATAGAGAAAGCTCAAACCAAATAGTGTTTAAGCTCCAACTAAACGGTTACAGAGCAAGCCCAAATAAGTGGCAAAGAAAGCTCCAATCGAAAAATGGTAGGGGAAGCTTCAACAAAAAATTGTCAAGACTGAGAAAGCTTCAACCAAACTGTGTCAAGACAGATAAAGCTCAAACCAAACTGTGTCAACCAAATAATGACAGAGAAAGCTCCAATTAGATAATGACAGAGAACGCTCCAACCAAACGGTGACAGAGAAAGCTCAAACCAAACGGTCATAGAGAAAGCTCAAACCAAATAGTGTTTAAGCTCCAACTAAACGGTTACAGAGCAAGCCCAAATAAGTGGCAAAGAAAGCTCCAATCGAAAAATGGTAGGGGAAGCTTCAACAAAAAATTGTCAAGACTGAGAAAGCTTCAACCAAACTGTGTCAAGACAGATAAAGCTCAAACCAAACTGTGTCAAGACAGAGAAGGCTCAAACCAAACTGTGTCAGGACAGAGAAAACTAAAATAAAACTTTGTCAGGACAGAGAAAACTAAAATAAAACTGTGTCTGGACAGAGAATCTTTAAATATAACTGTGTCAAGACAGAGAAAACTAAAATAAAACTGTGTCAAGACAGAAAAAGCTCAAACCAAACTGACAGGAAAGAGAAAGCTCAAACCAAACTGTGATAGGAGAGAGAAAGCTCAAACCAAACTGTGACAGGACAGAGAAGCTCAAACCAAACTGTAACAGGACAGAAATAGCTACGACCAAACTGTGTCAGGACAGATATAGCTACGACCAAACTGGGACAATTTAAGACAGATGAAGCTCAAACCAAACAGTGACAAGACAGAGAAAGCTTAAACCAAACTGTGACAGGACAGAGAAAGCTTAAACCAAACTGTGAGAGGACGGACAATGCTAAACTAAAACTGTGTCAGGACAAATAAAGCTCAAACAAAACTGTGTCTGGACAGATAAAGCTCAAACCAAACTGTGTCAAGACAGATAAAGCTCAAACCAAACTGTGTCAAGACAGATAAAACTTAAACCAAACTGTGTCAGGACAGATAAAGCTCAAACCAAACTTTGACAGGACAGATACAACTGTAGTAGGGTACAATTTTGTAGACCGTTTATTGTATTTTTAATAGAAGTGTGCAAGTTCCGGTCCGGTGTTTTGTGACGCAAGTGTATGTCTTATTTTATTATGTATTATAAACCGGTTCTTTGCTATGTCAAAGGGCGAATCTATTTTTATCTGAATGCCCAGTGGGCATTGCGCAAGGCGCGCGGTAAATTCACACACCTGTGGACTTTGTATGATGATGGTTGGGTTTTATTGAGAGAGGCCATTTTCATCCTTTGTACTTGGAAATTATTATCCTACGTTTCGTTCTGTGGCCTGGTATACCGTCATCCACGGGTTGTGTCCCTTAAGCCCTCTTCCCTTTTTGAAGAGGGTTTATTCGACACCCAGAATAAATCTTGGAATCGAACTGATGCCTTCTGTGGTGCTTAAGTACACAGCGATCCCAGAGCAGATACACTGCTACATTTGGCGCCCACGTAGGGACTCCGTACTACCAGCGCACCCCTGCAGAGGACCAGTTTGTATTCGGCAAGGCTTCACCTGGACGTTGACATGTGGTTGTGTCTGTGAACATTCCGCTGTGTTGTGTGACAGTATTTGTACGCTGTGTAGAAAAGACTGAGGTATTTATTTATATGGGACATACTTATATGTTTGAAGCAACACTGTACGTAAACCTCAAGACATTTTGATAGACGGCTCGCTGATGATTGTGGTTTGTTTGAGTGCCGATTCACATGTATGAAATACTGAGACTGTGGATTTTCCTTCATTTCCGGTTGTGTTGTTTACTTCCGGTTTTCATGATTGTTGATGAACTGCCTGGTATCTGTGTATAGCCCACTGTATATGACTTAGCTATAGCTGTGCTGACTTATAATTTGAGCAGATTAATTGGTGTTTACTTATACTTTGTGTTTATTTGTCAAATATTCTACTCGAAGGATTTTTGAAACAAAATTTTGCATTTATTTGTGAATTGATGTTAATCAAGGTATTTTTGAAACACAATTTGTCATTCTTAGTTACATTGAAAATTTAAAACCAAACGCCGTAGTTATTTGCATAGTTTTAGTTGTAATTATGGCCACATCAGAGAAGGAACATGAACTTCCTAAACCACAGAAACAACCTGATGAGAATCCTTTCCGAGCAATGGCAGAGATGTTCCATAAGCTGTCGTCGACAGGTGCTAAAGGTGAAGATCTGAAGGAAGTACAGAAGCAGATGGTGGAGTTCTTGATAGCCACCGATGGTCTCCCCAAGACAAAGGATGAGCCAGAGACAGGTGCAGGACCGGATCATGCAAATGATGGGCAGGTTGCCTCAACAGTTTCACTTGACACCCGATTTTACAAGCTCCCCTCTTTTTCTGGAGATTGCGGTAAGGGCGATTCGTCCTTCGACCTTTGGCAGTTTGAGGTCCAGTGCTTGTTAGATGCGGATAGGAACATGGATGTCATCGGTCAGTCCATCAGACGCTCGCTCAGAGGTTACGCTGTTGAGACAGTGATGCGGATAGGGTCCAGGACTACTCCAGCACAGATAATTGCTAAGCTTCGTAGCCTGTATGGAGTCGTTGATGAGCAGGAGACTTTATTGGAGAACTTCTACTCAGCTCACCAGTCCCCAGAGGAGTGTGTCACAGATTGGGCATGTCGTCTTGAGGGATACTGACTCGCGCGGATCCATCCTTGGCACAGGCTGAGAGGAATCGGAGACTACACAACAAGTTCTGGTCAGGACTTCGACAGGATTTCAGGGAAGTGTCAGGTCATAAAGCAGATGCCATTGACAACTACGAAGAACTCTGTGTTGCCATTAGATCGATAGAGAGGGCACGTGAGAGGGCTCTGGACACTACCAGCTCCAAGTCCAAGTCAGCAACAGCCAAGTTGGCCAGCGCCGCTAAAAATTCCACAGGGGGTGATGAAGGCCATGGTTAGCCAACTTACAGCCGCTATTAAGAGTTTAGAACAGAAGTTTGATACCAGACAGCAGCCTAACAGGAACAAGAACCAGAGGTTCCAGACCAGAGGACAGGGCAATCCTAATGGGAATGGTAGACGACCAAATCAGCGGGATAGATCCGATATAATCTGCTGGAGATGTCATCAGCCAGGATATATAAAGGCGAGATGTGAAGCAGTTTTACCTGGAGATTTAAACTTCGAGCCACCTGCCCCAAGGGACTGTCGGTAGGTGCTGAGTCAGAGGGAACCAGTCCCAAGTCACCAGCAACTGTTAAGGCTGCCAGGGTAAGCAAGCTTGTGGGGAATTCCAATGAGGTTACAGTTAGCATTGAAGGAGTTCACGCTAGCGCACTTCTGGATACAGGAGCAACTGTTTCGACCATTAGTGAGGCTTATCTTCAGGAAAACTTATCTCACCTACCAGTGCGCCAGCTGGATAGGTTCCTCAGGGTTGAGTGTGCTGATGGAGAGCAGCTTCCATATAGAGGATACATAGAAGCCACCATCCAGTTCGACGGTTTAGGCAAGACAAGGGAGGTAACTTGTTTACTGTTGGTAGTTCCCGAGAGTTTGTACAACTCCAGGGTTCCCCTTCTACTTGGAACCAACATACTTACCTGGTTGATGGACGGCTGCCTTCAGGAATATGGAGCCAGATATGCGCAGCATGGTAACCTGGATACACCATGGTTTTTAGCTTTTCGGTGCTTGTCCCTCAGGAGTCGTGACATGGTGAGGAACCAGAATGTTATTGCCTTGGTCAAGAACATTAGTAAGACCCCATGCATCCAGAAACCTAACTCGACAGTGACTATTAAGGGAGTGTTAGACCGGAAGGTGTTGTATCCGGCTACGTGTGCTTTGGTTCAACCGTCGTCTCGATCTACATTACCTACTGAGGTTGACATCAGCCCTTCCTTGGTTTCATGTGACTTTGAGTCCAGCAGTTGTGTTGAAGTGCTACTATCTAACATCACCGGCCAGACTTATGCCATTCAACCTGGTGCTGTTCTGTGCGAGCTACAGCCAGTGACGGTTGAGGAGGTGCCAGACAGTGGCCTGCAGGGATTGCCAGAATTTATGGACAAGATTGACTTTACACAGTCGGTGGTCACAGGAGATGAGCTGCAGGCTGGGATTGATCTCATTAAGAACTATGAAGATATTTTCTCGCATGATGACAATGACCTGGGATGCACCAATCTCGTGAAGCATCGGATAGAGTTCACGGACCCGAGACCAGTCAAGCAACGCCATCGCAAGATACCGCCATCGATGTATGAGGAAGTGAGGACACATTTGCAGCAGTTGTTGTCTGCAGGGATCATTCGTCCCAGTCATAGTCCTTTTGCCAGCAATATCGTCTTGGTCAGGAAAAAGGATAACTCCCTGCGCCTGTGCATAGACTTTAGGAGATTGAACAACGCCACTATTCGTGACTCCTACGCCATCCCACGGATCGATGATATCTTGGAGAGTCTGTCCGGATCCAAGTATTTTACCAAACTTGATCTCAAGTCTGGGTATCATCAGATTGCCATTGAGGAGGAACACAAGGACAGGACGGCTTTCGCTGTAGGTCCACTGGGTTTCTGGGAGTTTAACCGCATGCCATTTGGATTGACGAACGTGCCTGCTACTTTCCAGAGGCTCATGGAACAAGCTATGGGGGAGTACAACCGTACCATTTGTCTGGTGTATATTGATGATTTGATCATATTCGCGGAGACCTATGATGAGCATTTGGACCGCCTCCAGAAAGTATTTGAACGGTTGAGGAAATGTAACTTGAAGCTGTCTCCAAAGAAATGTGACTTCTTTCGGGATCAAGTGGTTTACGTTGGACATGTGGTGTCAGCCAGTGGCGTTGAGGCGGACCCTTCCAAGATTGAGAAGGTGCGGGATTGGCCAGAGCCGACCAACGCTGAACAACTTAGACAGTTTCTAGGCTTTGCTGGGTATTATCGGAAGTTTGTCCGAGATTTTAGCAAGATTGCCAAGCCGCTTAACGAGTTACTCCCACCTACCAGAACTAAGAAGTCCAAGAAAGCTCAGCCAGCCAGTATACCTCCGTTTTCATGGCGTGAAGAACACACAGATGCTTTCCAGAAGCTGAAGGATGTTCTGTGTAGCCCTGTTGTGTTGGCCTACCCGGACTACACATTGCCATTCGAGCTCCATGTAGACGCTTCGTTTAGTGGATTGGGGGCTGTGCTTTATCAAAAGCAGGACGACCAACTGCGACCCATCTACTTCGCCAGCAGAGGGATCAGCAAGTCGGAGCGAAACTACCCTACCCATAAGTTGGAGTTTTTGGGACTCAAGTGGGCGGTAACGGAAAAGTTTCATGACTTGTATGGGAGGAACTTCACCGTTTACACTGACAACAATCCTCTGACTTACATACTCACTAAGGCTAAGTTGGATGCGACAGGTCACCGTTGGCTTTCGGCGTTGTCAGCATATAATTTCGACATTAAATATCGGCCTGGCAAACACAACATAGATGCTGATGCGTTATCCAGACTTCCAACACCGGCAACAACTGAGGCTTTGAGAGGTGGTTCAGGACATGAAGAGATAGTCTCGTCATCTAGCATACAGGCGATATGCCAGGCTATGGTTCATATGGAAGACTCCTTGCTGGAAAGCACATGCATGTCTGCTGATGCGGTGGATGCCATGGATGATGACGTGCAGGATGTCCAGACCATGACCCCACAGGTTTGGAGACAGTTGCAGTCGCAGGATCCTGTGATAAGCCAGCTCTTACCGTTCATTAGACGGAACCAAAAGCCAGCCAAGAAGGAAATTCCTACTAGTCCTCACCATGCGACGATGATGAGAGTATGGGACTCACTGAAGCTCAAGCGCGGTGTACTTTATAGATGCGTACAGCAGGAAGGCTCCAAAGTTGACCAGCTGATTCTTCCTTCGGCGTTGAGAGAGAAGGTACTCACTCATTTGCATGACCATGTTGGTCATCCTGGACGGGACAGGACGATTTCCTTGCTCCGAGACAGATTTTTCTGGCCGGGGATGTCCAAGGATGTGGACGATTGGATAAGGAAGTGTCCTCGTTGTGTGTTGAGGAAGACACCTACGTCACAGCGAGTGCCATTGGTTAACATCGTGACGACACAGCCAATGGAACTCGTCTGCATGGATTACCTCACTCTGGAATCTAGCAAGGGAGGCTACACCTATGTGTTAGTGGTCACAGATCATTTTACTCGCTTCGCTCAGGCTATACCTACACGCAACATGTCCGCCAAGACTACAGCCGACGCCCTCCTCGATTATATTCATCACTATGGAATTCCACGGCGGTTCCACTCAGATCAAGGAGCTAACTTTTGCGGTGAGGTTATTCGGCATCTATGTCAGACGTTAGATATCCAGAAATCTCGAACGTCACCTTACCATCCGAGTGGGAACGGTACCTGCGAGAGGTTCAACAGGACGTTGATGGACATGCTTGGGACTTTGGACGATGACCAGAAGAAGGACTGGAAGCGGTACCTAGGCCCACTGACATTTGCTTACAACTGTACACGCCACGACACCACCGGCTACTCACCCTTTGAGTTGTTGTTTGGTAGGCAACCTAGACTTCCGGTTGATTTGGTGCTAGGGTTGGAGGAACTTGGGAGCAGTGTCAGGATGCCGGAGTATGCTAAAGACCTGAGGAAGCGTATGTCCCATTCATTCGAATTGGCCAACAGGAAAGCCAGGGAGGCACAGCATCGTCAGAAAGCGACGCACGATGTCAGAGCTCGTCATGCTATGTTAGATATTGGCGACCGCGTTTTGGTCAAGATCTTGGCGTTCGAGGGTCGACATAAGATTGCAAACAGGTGGATGTCTGACGTTTACATTGTAATTGGACAGGAGAATCAGGACATACCTGTGTATCAACTCAGGAAGGAGAGTGGTGAAGGCAGGGTAAGGACTCTGCACCGGAACCATCTCTTGCCGGTCGGGTCGTTACCGATAGACAGAGATAGCCAGATGATTCGGCCACACCCAGCACCTCGGGTAAAGGCAAAAGCGAATCTTAGGAGCGCGCCAGCGGAGGAGTCTGTTGTTGTTCACGTGTCATCAGATGACTCTGACAGTGATGATAGCAACAGTTCCTGTATAGTGAGGGAGGATGTGTTTGCACACATCTCGCGGCCACCCATACCTGATGAAGACTCGGAGTCGCTGCTGTCCGAACTTTCTGTGCCTGTGGATCAGACAGATTCACGTGGCGTTGAGGATGAGGGAGAGGGTTCACACAGCGAGGAGTCTGATGCTGACGTACTGCCTGATGGCCCATCGGTTACATCACCACAAGAAGAGCGTCCTGTCGTGCAGCCTCGGAGATCAGGCAGGAACAGGAAACCACCTTAGTGGATGGCTTCGGGGGATTTTGTCTGCTCCCAGCAGGCATTGCTTCATCATTCGGAGTGGGAGAGGAAGGCCTGTTTCCTCATGAATGCTGCCTCTAGTAAGGATTTCCAGAGGAAGTCGGAAACTGCACGTGACACATTTTTACAGATTTTAAAATCGTGAGTTAGCTGCAGATGTATTATATGAACATGTATGTTAATTATGTTATTCATTCTTACCCTTGAATAGAGATTGGGGCATCTCTTCTGTGGATGGGGAGAAGTGTGAAGGAATAGTTGTATTTTAGATTGAATTGTTTTTAAGTGTGTTTGTGATTTACAAACTATTCAATTTGCTCGATTGTTTTTTTTTGAGCAAGTGCGTACTTCAGCGTTATATTATCACAATGTTTGTGTTAACATTTTGATGAAAGATGAGGACATCTTCCTTGGAAGTGGGGGAGGATGTAGTAAGGTACAATTTTGTAGACCGTTTATTGTATTTTTAATAGACGTGTGCAAGTTCCGGTCCGGTGTTTTGTGACGCAAGTGTATGTCTTATTTCATTATGTATTATAAACCGGTTCTTTGCTATGTCAAAGGGCGAATCTATTTTTATCTGAATGCCCAGTGGGCATTGCGCAAGGCGCGCGGAAAATTCACACACCTGTGGACTTTGTATGATGATGGTTGGGTTTTATTGAGAGAGGCCATTTTCATCCTTTGTACTTGGAAATTATTATCCTACGTTTCGTTCTGTGGCCTGGTATACCGTCATCCACGGGTTGTGTCCCTTAAGCCCTCTTCCCTTTTTGAAGAGGGTTTTATTCGACACCCAGAATAAATCTTGGAATCGAACTGATGTCTTCTGTGGTGCTTAAGTACACAGCGATCCCAGAGCAGATACACTGCTACACAACTTCGACCAAACTGTGACAATTTAAGACAGATAAAGCTCAAACCAACTGTGTCAAGACAGATAAAGTTCAAACCAAACTGGGTCAAGAAAGAGAATGCTAAAATAAAACTTTGTCAAGACAGATTAAGCTAAAACCAAACTGTGTCAGGACAGATAAAGCTCAAACCAAACTGTGTCAGGATAGATAAAGTTCAAACCAAACTGTGTCAAGACGGAGAAAGCTCAAACCAAACTGTGTCAAGACGGAGAAAGCTCAAACCAAACTGTGACAGGACAGATAAAGTTCAAACCGAACTGTGTCAAGACGGAGAAAGCTCAAACCAAACTGTGACAGGACAGATAAAGTTCAAACCAAACTGTGTCAAGACGGAGAAAGCTCAAAACAAACTGTGTCAAGACAGAGAAAGCTCAAACCAAACTGTGACAGGACAGATAAAGCTCAAACAAAACTGTGACAGGACAGATAAAGCTCAAACCAAATTGTGACAGGAAAGATAATGCTAAAATAAAACTTTGTCAGGACAGATATAACTACGACCAAACTGTGACAGGACAGAGAATGCTAAAATCAAACTGTGTCAAGACAGATATAACTACGACCAAACTGTGACAGGACAGAGAATGCTAAAATCAAACTGTGTCAAGACAGACAGTTCAAACCAGACAAACACTTAGAATGATATGTGACAAGCAACTCAAATGAAACGCAGAAAGCTATACTCAGACGATGAAAATCTCTGACAATATGAGGTCCAAAGTGATTATGGTATCAACATTTATGAACTTAATGCTTTATCGCAAGAAAATATTGAGAAATAATGGCAAAAGTTGGCAAAAGAACAAGCAGTTCGCCTCGAAACAAATTTCGTTTTGAAATACGTCTATTAATCTAAATCAATACGTTCACATTGTGGATGCATTCTGCTAGATTGATCCTGTTTACATTCCATTATAACTGATTTAACCTGAGCAATGTCCACATTTTATAGTGTTTCTGTACAGGTGTGTACATATGTGTCATCAACTGACACAGGTCACGAGCGATAGTATCTCGTGTGTAATTTCACGAGTATTGCCTGAAGTCATTAGAAACAAGGAGAACGGACACGAACTCGTTCAGTTTTAATGACACTTTGAAGCCATTTGTTGTTTAACTTAATACATATGTAAGCCACTCCTACTTTTAACTAACATACGTCACTGTCCCTCCGGATATGTATTAATGTTATTCCTCTCCCGAGTACGTGTTTACGTCACTCTTGTTTGGACCACGTGGTGATGTCACTTCCCCTCCGAACAGGATATATAACACTCCTTTTTCCTCGAACTCGTGTGTCCTTAACTCCTCCTTCTGTTGGTTTGGTTTTATTTTATTATGAGAAAATGTCATAAAATAAATAGGATATATATTTTTACTGAGTACTGCAGCTTGAACCCCATCCCCAGGCGGTCTCGTGGTATGATGACAAACTTCTAGCAAACTAATTATGTTTACTCAACAAAATCATTAGGTCTAGGGGGAAATAGGTCGAAGAAGGTGAAAACAAATATATTTTATATTTACATTTAATCAAGACAAAAAAGAAAAAATATTGAAAATAAGATGAAATTTTGGAAGCTTGAAAGAAGTCATTAATATAGATATAAATTATGAAATATATAAAAAAAAATCACTATAATGTTTCAAAAATTGCAATATACCCAAATGATATAATGATGAATATTATCAATGGGAATGTCCTAGGGCAAAAGTTAATTTCGACTGCGCCAAAAGTATTGAAAAATATTTCGCCATTTTTTTATTGTGAAAAGATGACGTAGACGCGGTGACCCGAGAGGACCATACTTTTATTGTGAATAAAACATTATCAATTGGAACCAGAATAGCACAGATAAGGGGGAATAACTATTTATCACTGCCCTTTCTATTGTCACAATATGTTCATTTCAATAATATGAAAAGGCAAAGCCTTAAAAGAGCGAAGCTTTTGTTGATCTCTGATATTTACTGATTCAGATTGAGATACTACATCTTTCATAATGAGGTAAGATAAAATTTATTTAAAGTCGGCTAGTCGAGGGATAACAATACAACATAAACTCTAATGAGATTAAGACCGACATAACAAAAGGGGAGATCGGGGCAAATTCGGCCCTTTTGGAAAGTATGGCAGCACGTCCGTTTTTGAACATTATTTAATTTTCCCGGTTGAATGATCGGATTGCCAAACGAGCCTCGCCATGGGATAAGTTCGGACATGCATTCCGGTAAATTCGGCCCCATTGGAATCAGCTTAATTATGACGTTATAAAGTATGCAACGTCAGATATTTTAACGCCAATTTTACGACTTTTTATGTGTTACATAGGCCGAACTTGCCACGGTATCATTGGCCGAAACTGTCCGGGCCCAAATTGATATTTCAATAAATTCTTATCGTACAGCAATATGGTAGTGAGTGCTTGGCTTGGCTTTTATGTATATCATTTGAATCTGTCAGTGTGTTACACGTTTGACCGTAAAAAAATAGCAATTCCTTTTACAGAAAGTTCGCATAACTAGAAGCGAGATCGTGATTTTCTTTCTACCCTTTCAAAAGTAATTTTCTCCAGTTAAGTAATTTTAAATTAGAGTTTTCCTCGCCATTTTTTCGTGTGAATGCCCAGCCAACTAAACTGCTAAGATCTTTAAAGTTGTAAATATTAGCTCAAAAATAATAATATCAGGGGTGGCCGAACCGGTCTCCTTTATGTAGGTTTTTTGTATCGTTGATGATTGGTAAAAATGTATTCGCAATATAATTTTTGCATCAATGACGCCATTTTCAAAGCTAAAGTAGATATTTGTTCTTGTGCGTAACGTTTATGATGGGCGGGTGGCGCAGTGGATAGCGCGCTCTTCTTCACCAAGATGGCCGGATTCAATCCCGGTTACATGCCCGACCACGCGGGTTTTCTCCGGATACTCCGGCTTCCACCCACATTAAGAATTACATCCTCTGCGTGCTTCCGTCAGGGCACAAAAAGAATGATTGAAATAAGTTGTGGAAAAACTGTTTTGTAATTGCTATAGAAAAAGTGCATATTATATATTTGACGATAGTCTATAAAAGTAAATGTATAGAGATGTTATTTAAAAAAAATGAAAAAAAAAGAAAACATTTTAATATTTTGATGTAACTGAAATTGTCGTTATATCGATATATAGTCTGAATTCCAGTTCCATCCTGAAACACCGGATTGCATTTCAAGTTTTGTAACTGTCACTGAGGTTTGACAGGTAATGATGCCAAATAAAATTAAACAGTTTCTGTCGGTAACTAGTTATAAATCGGCATGCGTTGTGACAAAGTGATACGTTGCTGAAAAATGGCGTTGAACTCGGGTTCGTTGTCTGGACAATTATTGTTGATTTCGATATAAATGAATTATCCATTGTTTTTTTTATGAGTGGTGATGCATACATTAATTATGTTAAGACTATAACCAGACTTTCAAAAATGTTAATTATTTCGTTCATGTACACAACAAATCGAAATCAAAAGCTGATGAAATTTTAGTCGATGAAACATAAATGTACACGTTGACCTATTGGTTTAATGCGACTCTTTTTGAAAATATCTTCCGGTAGAAATTTTAACAGTGCATGTTTGATGACAAAAAGGATCTTCAGAAAACATTCGCGTTTTTACTTTTTGTTCCTGTGGCAAAAACTAAAATTGAAAAATCATGAATCACCGACAAAGAGATAAATGCAACGGCTATCAGTTCCAAGCTTTTCCGGTTATTTTAAATTTTCATCCTTCCAGAAATAACCGATGAAGGCCGATGGAGTGTGACGTGCTTGTGACGTCATAGTATGATAATCTCTGAACGACGTTTCATTCCTGCTAGTATCAAAATTTATGTGAGAGATTTTTTTCACTCAGAATGTATATTAGTTTTTACCTAAATAAATCAGTAATAAAACATGGGTATTGTTTTCACTATATGAAGATGTTCATGTATGGGTTGAAACACAATTATCTTTGCTTCAAGGATACACTTCCTGTTTCCCAACTTGACGTCTACTTTCGGACGAAAACAATCAAAGGCAAGGTGTAGAAAGGGGAAGCAACTCTGTTTACGCACGCATGTGTTACCATTAAAGAGCTTCGCTCGGGCGCCTTCGGCGCCCGAGAGCTACGCTCTTATTATTGTCTGTAAAACATAATTAAAGGAAGCTATGAATGAATAAAGAGCATTTGTAAAAGTCTTCATGACTTAAAATGTGTGTAGAGAAAAACACAGATATTAGTAAAGCTAGAATGAATTTCTGGAATAGCATTATTACTCCGACTGGAAGAGTACCTATAATAGGATAACCTAGGATATCACAAACATTTGTTGGATTACCCTAAAAGCTGTTAACAAAACTGTTTTACTTTCTTTTGGAAAAAATAACGAGGTGTCAACAAAACAACTATTTAAATTCAAAATCGGTCAAAGTAGGGCAAAGTATGAACAAAGGAAAAATCTCACTGGGGACCATAGACACATACAAGGAGAATAAGACCAGGTGTTCCGAACGGTAAACGTCTTTTGCTTCATCGAAAACACCCGCTGTGTAAATCTAAGTCGAATCCAAGTACTGTCATGTTCTCGCATCGATAACTCGAGAAGTGTAAACAAGACCACATTTCATTCTAATGAGCATAATAAAAACATCGACCTTCATATCATGCAAAGAAATAAGATATTTCACTTGAGATCCTGATGACGACCAATATACTTTTCCATATATAGTCTTAATCAACCTGAGTTTTTGAAAACCCTGTTGATAAGTTTGTTCGTCAGCGGTCGCCATCTATCACGAATGTCATCAAATTCGGAGCAAGCTCTGTAGTACCGAATCAACTGCGACACGTACAAACCATAGGTAGGAGAAAAGGGATGTTGCTATTAAGACAAGAAAGTTCACGATCAGGATGTTGAATTCGTCCCGTTAATCGTACAGCTAACTCCTTGATTACAAGCTCTGGAGGGTATATTCGATCGATGTGGTTGATTGATTTCTTGTAATTCAAAGACAGTACATCGTCGATACATCTGAATGTGAAATTGAAGAACTTGGTTTTTGTTACCAGTCTTAATAAGCTCATGCATAAATTCAGCTTCGTATGAACGCAGAAACAAATCAATCAGAAGAGTGGCACAGCTTGTTCCCATAGGAATGCCTACAGTTTGCTGGATAACCTTGCCATTGAACCCAACATAGTTATTGTCAACCACGAACTTAATTATTTCATTCTTGCCTTTGCCTATAATGGTATGCTGTTAACACTGGGGAGTAGACTGTATTTTTAATTCATTTGATTCAAATGCTAGGGGAACTGCTATACTTTTTAATAATAACGTTGAATATCAAGTCTTACAAGAAAGAAGGGACGTAAATGGTAATATATTAGTCCTAGATATGCGAATTCAGGGAGAGAAAATAACTTTAATAACATTATATGGACCCAATACTGATCAAACCGTCTTTTTATGATGACATTTTTAATATAATAGAAGACATGGGAAATAAAAAATATATATTGTGTGGAGACTTCAATATGATTTTCGATCCTAAATTAGATTGTGATAACTATAGAAATATAAATAACCCAAATGCAAGAAATAAAGTTTTGGAATTGAAAGATAAATTTGGTTTAATTGACACCTTTAGAGAAAAGAACCCCGAGACCAAAAGATATACATGGCGTAAGAGAAACCCACACAAACAAGCAAGATTAGATTATATCTTAATATCAGACGGTTTACTATCAAGTCTCACATCTTCAATAATTGAACCAGGTTACCGCTGGCTTTATTCCTGGTAGATATATAGGAGAAAACACACGCTTGACTTATGATGTTATGCAGTATACAGAAGATAATAATATACATGGACTATTACTTTTAGTTGATTTTAAAAAAGCGTTCGAATCTGTGTCATGGAATTTTTTCAATAAAACTTTGAAGTATTTTAATTTTTGGCCCGAACATTATCAACTGAATACAACTTTTTCAGAATAATACACACTCAGCAGTAAATATAGGGGGGATCTATCAAACATTTCAATATAGAACGGGGCTGTCGTCAGGGGGATCCGATATCGTCATATATTTTCATTTTATGTACTGAAATTCTATCAATAATTTTGAAAAATGATATAAATATCAAAGGAATACTTATCAGGGAAAAGGAAATTCTCTTATCACAATTTACTGATGACACGTCTGTTATTCTAGATGGTTCAAAAAAATCTTTAGATGAAACATAAAAAGCTCTTTACTAATTTGCTAGTATTTCTGGACTAAAAATGAACTTCTCCAAGACCCAAGTAGTATGGATTGGCAGCAAAAAAATACAGTGAAAACACTATTACTACAAATTTTGACTTAAAATGGGGAAGTACACGCTTCACCCTATTAGGCATAGAATATGATGTAGACTTACACAGAATTATCAAACTGAATTTTGACAAAAAGCTTGCAAAACTGAAGTCTTTAATATCTGTCTGGAACAAAAGAATACTTACACCAATAGGTAAAATAGTTGTTATCAAAACTCTACTAATATCTATGTTTAATCATTTGTTTATATCGCTTCCCAATCCGGATGACTTATATATTAAACAAATTAACAATACATTGTACAATTTTCTATGAAATGGTAAACCAGATCAGGTAAAAAGGGAAATAATTATAAAAAACTATGAAGAAGTGGGGCTTAAAATGATACATCTAAAATCTTTCATAACTGCGCTTTATGCAACTTGGATCAGAAGGATATATAGGAAATTGGGGTATTGTTGTGGAATCGTTATTTGATAAACAGAAATTAGCAAATATTGGAATTGAGAAATTGAAAGAAATATCAAAAAATTGTAAAACTATTTTGGAAAGATGTTTTAGATGCCTGATATAAAACTATCAATGCAAGCAAAATATACAAAACAAATATTAGTGAAAATCCAGTATGGTTTAACAGTGAAATAAAAATAGATCGAAAAGTTATCTTCAATAATACATGGTACAAAAAAGGAGTTCATTTTACCCACAACATTATTAAAAAAGATAGATCTTTATACAGCTTAGAAGAATTTTGTGAAAAAAATAACATTCGTGCTAATTTTTTAAGTTATCATAGTCTGAAAAATGTTATAGGTCAGTTCATAAGGAAGAACTGCCAAGCTTTCGATTCAGAAAATAATATTATGCTACCAAGTATACCCATAAATCTCAAGTTAATCCTAAAATGTAAGAAAAGGAGCTCGTGAAATATATACCATATTAATCAAAATTGAAGTTTAACCCACCGCCCAAAATAAATGGAATCAAAACTTCAATATTGATGAAGATACGTGGAAAAATATATACAAATATCCTTTCAATACCTGTACCAGTTCCAAACTACAATAGTTGCAATTCAGAATAAATCATAAAATCCCAACCACAAACTTTTTTTTATTTCAAATTGGTAAATTAGATAATATTAATATGTGCACTTTTTGTAAAACTCATCCAGAAACAATAACACATATATTATGGGATTGTGAAAAGGTATCTAATTTGTTAGAAAATATAAGAATTGCTATTATTGCTTAAAATCTTGGTCTTCGATTTAATAAAAAAGAATTTATCTTTGTCAAGCAAATTAATAAATATACAAAGTTCAACTTGGATAACTTGATAGTACTCACGGTAAAACAATACATATATATAAATCAAAATGCTTTGAAATAAAACTCAATCTGAATGGTCTAAAAAATCATATCAAATTCGAATTAAAAGCTCACAAAATTATAATATTTAAAAGTAACATTAAAAAAAGAATACAGATTAACACACAAATACATCACTGGTTGCAAATTTGCAAATTAAAATAAAATAAATTTAACATCTTTCTGACCTAGGTTTCCCTTGTCCTTGCTTTGTCCCACATGTCTTGTCCTTTGTCTTTTTTGTGCATTTGATTTTTGTCTGTATACCTAATGTCACGAATACCATTTATTTATTAATAATTTATTTATATATTTATTTGTGTAGGTGTGTCCGTGAGTGAATTCTTTTTTGTCTCTGTATATAGGTACATGCTTGATAAATATTTATTCATAGTGAATATATTAGCAACAACTCTTAAGCTTTAAGAGCTTAACCAACAAACATGTACCATATGTGTTGTATCCTGTCATGTAAAAAAAATGAATAAAAAATAAATAAAAAATAAATAAATAATGGTATGCTGTACTTTAAATGTTTTAAAAGGACAACCTAAAATGACTCGCATAGAATCTTATGTGGAAGCGCTAATAATGACACGAACAAAGAGGCTGAACACTGTAACAAGCAAACGACAAGTATTTCTTTAAAAAACATTTGTTGATTTGTTGATTTCATTCTTACTCTTCCTTGCAAATACTCACAGGGGTATTTATCGTGAAAGATGGACGGTTCTGATCCTATACAGGAGATCTTTTGATCGACCATTCAGGGGTTTGATAAAAAGCGAGAGAGCAGATGCATCGAGCTGAAGAAGGAGCAGACCTCAACGTTGAAAACAGTTGGTATGCAAACATTATCACCCAATTTCACGTTAGTGCTTTCGAAAAGAAAGGTAAGTCGGCGAGTGGATTGTCTGGGACACTTTTCCTCTGTCGCATGTTTTCAGACAGTCTCTCACCTCTCGCTAGCTCAGAAATGTTAGGCACATTATATATGGCAGCGGTATCAGATTGAAAGAAATTAAGAGCTGATTGTAGTATGGTGCCTACTGCAGAGTAACAAAAGTACTACACATCAGGAAAAGATATTCTAAAACATTTACCAGATACTTCTGACGTTATCGACTTTGAAGTTGGTTTCAGCTTCCAACAGATCAAAATAGCTTTACATGACAAGGTTGGAATGTACTGAATACATTCATTATGTTGTATCCAGTTGTTGAGAGATGTAATCTTGTATTTACTGGCTGTTGGGCTTGGCAAGATATACTTCAATTTGAACTCTACACGAAAGAGACAGCGACGACAGAGAGGTATATATTGGTGGAAACTTATCTGCTCATCTTTTTATTAAAAAAACATGTACAGCTGTATCTAACCCTTACTCATTTCCTTGAATTATTAACGTAAGGTTGGAATTTCCGCGCTGTACAATCTTATATATTTTCAAAAAAGAGATAGTTTCATATGTTTGCGTGCGAGGATCAACATAGCAACCGCCTTTAGTTTGGCTGGTTCATTTGTATCCTCACGTGTTACCGATTCTGATACATCAAGACGTACATGTGCAGTATATTTTTGAAAAAAAAACACCTAACAAGGTTGCTATTGTATTATTTATCGTTTTATATGTGTTTATTGTGAAGTCCTGTAATATTGTGTGGGTGTGTACAGGGTATTCACACAGTTGCCTATATTGACTCCGTCATTGTAAAGGGTATTCACACAGTTGCCTATATTGACTCCATCATTGTAAAGGGTATTCACACAGTTGCTTATATTGACTCCAGCATGTTCCCTCGCATTTAAGTAAAAATGTATTAAACATGCTTTCTGATATATGCATTAAGGTAACTTGTATTATTCATCATAATTTAAGAAAAAACACCAGATTTCTCAAATTTCCAATGAACTGACTGTTATTCTATATGTCCGCGGTGATTGTGTGGGGTTATATATGTTGTTATAAATGTTAATTTGTTTGTAATCGTGTTTGTGTATCTGTATTAGAGGTATGTTCGTTACATGGAGTACATGTGGAGTAAAAGGCTTGTGTTCTGTATCGTTGCAGGATGATCTATCTACAAAATATCACGGCTTTACAATTGCCAATGTTTGGGTGGTTTATTCATCGCCAACCATCTCTTCGGTTTCATAAATAAAGTGACACGTTTCCGTCACATAGAGGGACAGTTTCTAACGGCATGCTTTTTTTAAACATGAATATTAGCCAACTCCTTTAATTGCAGAATGCTGAAAGGCCTGGATCAATGGGACAGCCATTTTGCGCGGGTTTCATTATACTTTTTGCAATGTCAAAGGTGCAAATACTGTGAACATGCCAATACTCATTGACACCCCATTGATGTGGATGACGTCGCTTCTATTGCAACCAAGTCTGACTTCCAAGCGAAGGACAGGTGTACGTGGATACCAGTGCAGTGAATAACACTTTCTTTCTAATTATACAGGACGTATCTGGGTAACGGACATCCGGATCATGCATATACAGAACAAGATGTATCCTATATTGTTTCGAATGGATTTTGGCACCGGAACAGAAACTATAAAGGATTGCAGAAGTTTCCAACAATGGTTACTTTGCAATGTTACATTTAAACTTGAATTAACGTTGTAGTTCAGCTCAACACCCTAATAACTGTGTATCGGCCAACTGGTAATGAGAACCGTTGTGCTGTTTTACTTGGTAGGGTAACAAACCGGACGGACGGTGGTATGATAAGCCACTTATTACATGAAAGACCATGCATCAATGTCATGATGTCATTAAAGAAACACAATTTGCAACAAAAATTGGCGCACGACAAAACCAAAGACAATGTAATGGCGACTATGTGACTTGTCAGTGTGTAACAAAGCAAAAAAATATCAGCATCGCATTATTCAATACAGAGTGTTCAAATCGACATACTAGGACGGATTAAATTCATGATATTCTTTTCTCCAAATTTTTGCCAGTTTCAAGTAAGTTGAATTAAAATAAAATTTGAATAGGGTACTGTCCGAATCTCACCAAGTTGCGTTGACAAAGTTAGCAGAAAGGTAGAAATGTAAGAAGAAACTCTGCCTCAAGACATAACACAGTGTGAAGAAGAAGCGCTTCTAGTAATGGTCTGGTCCAAAAAGGAAGGGAGTCTCTAAAACCTTGTCCAGTATACTAGATAACGGGTGAGGAAGTATATCTGTTCGATAATTGGTCTGGTCCAACCAGGAAGGGAGCCTCTAAAATCTTGTCCAGTATATAATAGAAAATCGGGAAGTGAGTATGAGTATCTAAAATCTTGTGCAGTATGCTAGACAACGGTGCAGTGAGTCTCTTTATTATTGTCCAGTAAACTATACTTCGTGAATGCTTATACTATATCAGTCAGTATGCTATGTTTATTGAAGATGTTCACCAGACCCCTAGGTAATATTGTCCTTAATAATCCTATATTGATGTAAGACAGAGTTTACCCGAACTCACGTGCCTTCGACATGGTATTTCAGTGAGACATCACTTTAAAGTCGGCATCAGATCCGTGCTATCACAAGGGGGCAAATACCCAACATACCCTGTCTCCGATACACACACACATGCACACATACATACAAAACGTGCATGGAGGCACGTCCTTAGATTACCTTAACTGTTAATATGATGTTAAACAAAATAAAACCAAACCCTTGTACTTCGGGAGTAATACTTACAACATAATAAGAACAAGCATTCACATGAGGAGTTTTTATTTTGTTTTTACACTTGCATATATATATATATTTTATAGAAATATTCTTTGTCAAGCAAAGTTCATACAAACAGTACATACCTACACTCATACCAGCTTACACACAGAAGTCCACTTTTTGATCGAGCTAAATAACACAATAGTACGATTCCTGATTGTGACCAATCAGTATAATGTATACAAAATCTAAATCATCTGATTAATATATTTACATCAAAACATCACAGCTGAGTATATATTGCAATAAAAGTGTTCTAACATGCGTATGATCAGTGTAGTGATGTAGACATGTGCACAGTGAGTGGTCGTGAAGACATTTATATCTGCTCATAAGACATGCATACAATCAGTCAAATTCTCGTTTAATTCCTATCCTATTGTAAGGCACAGTAGTTCCAATTTCTTAAAAATCCCCAAACACTTTGATAACATAACTGACGACAATCATTTGTCTGCGTTTCAGAGTTAAACAGAGTTGATAAATTACATATGTAAAACGCTGAAACAATTCGAGGAGATTTTGTATCAGATCTAGTTCTATGAATAAAGAAATAAGGCGAAGAACCTGTTGTAACCGACTTCCTTAATAACTTGTGAAACATTACGTACCTGAGATATGTTTCTAACAAAGAACAGTGTCGACTTTTCGAACGCTGATTTTTATTTCATTTCCGATACAAATATGTTACACGAAAGTTGAAATGGATAAGCAAAAAATTACCATGGGTTTGCTCCCGAGGAAACGATACCCGTACGATAATTCACGACCCTGAATAAAGGTCCAACAAAAGTTGCCCTGGATGTCGGGGGTCGAACCGGTGTTTACCATCACACCGCTGTTAAACGCTCTAAAACCACTGACCACCACGAACCACAACTTCAGGCTAGATATAGTAAAACATTCTGAAATCAAACCGCTCTTACTGTACAAATATATCTATATAAATGTTATCATGAACTGCAAGTGTACGAGTCATATGGCACTTGAAAAATTTGAGATATATTGTTTCTATTTCATACTCCAATGTCAAACTCTACTATAAGTGAAAAATATCCAAGAAGCTTATTTACCAGTGATACTCTAATACATGTTTTAGGNCTAGATATAGTAAAACATTCTGAAATCAAACCGCTCTTACTGTACAGATATATCTATATAAATGTTATCATGGACTGCAAGTGTACGAGTCATATGGCACTAGAAAGATTTGAGATATATTGTTTCTATTTCATACTCCAATGTCAATCTCTACTATAAGTGAAAAATCTCCAAGAAGCTTATTTACCAGTGATACTCTAATACATGTTTTAGTAACATTCGATCACCAGTGACATCTTGATATAAGTACTATTCTTACATAAGTAACATCTGATATTTGTAACGTCCTATTATCAGAAAAAAATTCCTAAATCATTGAGATCCTTATATGCTATCTACAACACCCTGATATAGGTGACATCCGAACATCATTGACATCCGAACATCAGTAAAACCATTTAATCAGTACTAATATAATTAAGCAACATCCTAACATCATTGACATCCTTATATCAGTAACATTATCAGATCCGCAATATCCTGGTATAGGTGACATCCGAACATCATTGACATCCGAACATCAGTAAAACCATTTTATCAGTACTAATATAATTAAACAACATCCTAACATCATTGACATCCTTATATCAGTAACATAATCAGATCCGCAATATCCTGGTATAGGTGACATCCGAACATCAGTGACATCCTTATATCAGTAAAACTATTTTATCAGTGCCATACTTATATCAGTAACATTCTCATATTAGTAACATCCTAAAATCAGTATCATCCTTACATGGGTAACATGTGATATTTGCAGCGTCCTAATATTAGAGTAACCTTAAAAATCATCGACATCCTTATAGCAGTAACATTCTCATATAAGTAACTACATTATATAACTGACATCTCAATTATAATACATTCTTATGTCAGTTACAACGTAATATCAGTAACAGTCTTACATAAGTAACATCCTTATACATGTATAAGTAGTATCCTTAAATAAGTGACATCTCAAATACAAGACGTTCACAAATCTACGTGACATCTTTATATCAGTGACATCCTAATGTAAGTAACATCCTTATTTCAGTAACATTTATAAGTAGCGCCCTCATATAAGAAAAAGTCCTGACATATATCCAAGATATCTTGATATTTGTAATAATTTTTGTGACGTGATTTTGACAAAAATGCGGTGAAAGAAAAATTTGAGTGAAAACATTTTTGAATTATGTGTCATGCGTAGCATTATCTTTTTTTTATTATTATTATTAACATATTTCTCGATTTACAAACATTAGCAGTGTCGAGACAGTGATGTAGTTATATTTTCTCAGTTTTGTTAAAACTATGACACAATAAATGTTTGTGATTAAGAGAATTAAGAGTACTGTTGTGGTACTTTATACACAGGAGGTATATACCAACTGTACTACCATTAATTTGCTAGGTAATATTCCTTATAGAAACCAGTATAGCGATCACACAAATAATGTAGAAACCTATGTAATTCCATGTGTACTCAGGATACCACTATTCAGTAAAAACAATGTTTAGTAACATGTCTATAGTGACACATTTAAATTCAGTTCAATATGATATAGTGTACTCCAGCCAATCAGTATTTAGCAAACAACAGAACCCTTAAGTGACACAAAACACAATATAGTACTCTTGTTTTAGGAGATCCATAAACAGAAACCTGTTGTCGAAATCCATAAACAGAAACCTGTTGTCGAAATCCATAAACAGAAACCCTGTTGTCGAAATCCATAAACAGAAACCTGTTGTCTTATTATGTTAAAAGTTATTATTTATAGGTAAACATCTAAGCTTCTTTGTGACCTTAAACAAGCTGCCTCTATCGGAAGCTTTACATAGTTATCAATCCCATCGAGACAGAAACAAGATTGTTTCTGAAACTCTGTGAAAGGGATTCGGCATATCACAGTAAAACTAATAATTAATCCACTGCTGCTTTCAAATATGAGCAAACACAAATCTGTCAACTCTACTGAAGATTTCCAGAAATTCTCTGACGAGAGGAAGCGATAAAACTATCTTAGGAATATTCTTAATCATCAGACATTTAAAAAGACCCAAAAAGACCTACCAGATTTGGGTTAATATTCCATCTTAGACAAAACCCATCGGTACGCCACATATACTGTATACAGCGAATACCCTGATTACACAGCAGACCACCTGTCGTATAAGACATCATGAATTGAAATCTTATAACATGGATTTCCTTGGTATAGTATTATACATAAATTTATCTCACACTGAGAACATTGTCCTCTCTGTAAAACATTTCATTTCAAAATTATTTTATTGTTGCAATTAACAACAGGATTGGCACAGGCATTGCCTGTAAATCACGTTGAGTATACAATATTGTAAATGTATATTCAAGTTTGTTTCACCTTCTCAAGCCCTTCTTTCCCCTCACTCATTCTGGAAGTGAGACAATTTTATTAGCCTTCATCCAGCAACAGACATCAAATGACAAATAATTACAGGAGGCATTGTAAAATTATATGAATACCATCAAAAATAGTATAATTTATGCAAATAATAAGTGCAATAAAATTTCAATAATATATTAAAGCTTACCACACTGTCCTTTTCCAATGAAATCACTTGTAAATCATTGTAACAGGACCACTGGTAGTTATAATAATAAAATCAGCACATACTATGCATATACATATATATTAAAACGAGGAATCATAATAACAAACGTATATTCATATGTGGTAAATATTCATAAAACTTTGAATGAATTCTCCGGGGACTTGACGGGCTCGTGTTATCACACTTAACTTTTTATTTTAATAGTAACAAAATTAACATTTCCTCAAGATTAAAGCATGGCAAAATAGATCATATGATTACCTATTAATAGCAACTTCATTCAAGACAAGCAGGTTCTATTAATTTAGTAAAATAACCAAACAATTAAATATAGAAATGTTCCACTAATTTAGTAATAACCCAAATAATAAAATATTTTCCAAAGAAAAGAAAAAAGCCCCGCACTGAAAAATGCATACATGTGATAATATATGTTGTATAACCTGTCTAAATTAAACCCGACGGATCCGGACACCTGTACAATACCTATTGTATGTATTACACTTTCGGTGGGCTTACAGAACATAGTTCCAAGTTGTCTCAAACATAGTTATTACAGTTAAAAAAATATTTTTTTGATAAAAAGGAAGAAATTACATTTAGAAAATAGAACAGATAAAGATGTAGTTTGTATTTGTATTTAGTAAATATATATATAAAGATAATCACGACAGGACAATGAATTAAAACTTCTTGCAGACAAGGTAGTGAATCGTGTACTGGGGTTTCCACTTATTGTCATCTTGTTTAATGCCATATTTCGGCTAATATAATGTTTTACTTAAACAGAAATTGTTCTAATATATGATTGATGCAATCACACTGTGGATGACTTTTCGGGAGAAGGATCTTTTGATATGCATTTGTTGGCCTTGACTACATGTAATTTGTAATGTTACGATAGGAAGTAATGTACAGGCAATATCTGAAATCCGATCCGTCTACTTCGATTTTATCACTAAAAGTACTTCATTCTCAGAGTGGCATATTTTTTTTGATGTCAATTCAAATTTTATATCACATTTAATCAAATGACAATTAGAGGAAAACATTATACATGGTTTTGGGTCAGACTTCCTTGTCCAAGTGCTTCTTACTTTTGATAAGTTTCATCATTTTACATCCAAAACATCTTATATTAACTAAATACAAATTTCAATATTGGAATTATTATTAAACACGATTACAAAAAAAACAACATATTTCCAAACATTTCCCCAATTAATCACACACCATGTGTTTATTTTCTTCAGTTGAATCTGTGATATCCAGGTTTTTCTGGAACACTCTCAGCGTTTTTGTAAGCCATTTCTTCCTGTGGCTGCATAGTGGTGTAGAGTGGATTGACCGCCTCATGGGGGCCTGCTGCTCCTGCCACTGGTCGACCCTCTCTGATGCTGTCATAGTGTCCCTCATTCTGGAGGTTCTGTTTTGTGTTGTCGTCGGCAAGGTTGATCTGGTCCAGCTTCAATGGGTTTGTGTTTGGCATGGCTTCACCATTTCCGGCATGAAGACTGGGGTTGCTGTATCCCTCGGCCGGGGACGTGGCCGCCGCACCCCGATTGTCACTAGCGTTGAAGTAAACGTTAGGCGAGGAACGATAACGACCTTGGACATTCTGTTTATCTGGTGAAAAGATCCTCCTAAAATTGCAATATCAAAAGAAATCATTAATTATAAATCAGATATCATTATTAGAATGAACGAATTTATAGTATTTTGAAGAATCACAAATTTAAAACTATGTGTTCAAATTTTCAATCGGGTTTTTAAAAATGAGACCGAGGTACCATCATATTTCCTTAACTTACCAATCATACCTGTGTAACAAGTTGTAAACTAACTAGTTTCTGTACTCAATCATACATGTAATAATACTCTATAGATGAACAGTTTCTTAAATAAAATCGTATATATATATATTACTCCAAATATATGATTTCCTTTGTGTGATATATGAAGATGTACTAGTTTCTTAACAAAATTTCATTTTACTGCAAATATTACTGTACATGTCACTACATGTCACTGTACATGTCACTACATGTCACTACATATCGCTGCACATGTCACTACATGTCACTCTACATGTCATTACATATTACTGTACATGTCACTTCATTTCACAGTTCATGTCACTACATGTCACTCTACATGTCATTACATATCACCGTACGTGTCACTACATGTCACTACATATAACTGCACATGTCACTACATGTCACCACATATCACTGCACATGTCTCTACATGTCACTACATATCACTACATATTACTGTACATGTCACTACATGTCACTGTACATGTCATTACATATCACCGTACATGTCACTACATGTCACTACATATCACTGTACATGTCACTACATGTCATTACATATTACTGTACATGTCACTACATGCCACTACATATCACTGTACATGTCACTACATATCACTACATATTACTGTACATGTTACTACATGTCACTGTACATGTCATTACATATCATTGTACATGTCACTACATGTCACTACATATCACTACATATCACTGTACATGTCACTACATGTCACTACATATCACTGTACATGTCACTACATGTCATTAAATATTACTGTACATGTTACTACATGTCACTGTACATGTCATTACATATCACTGTACATGTCACTACATATCACTGTACATGTCACTACACGTCACTTTATGCCAGTACTTGTTAATGTATATGTCATTTCGATTTGCTATATCGATAACTCTTCATTTATGATTACATTTGAACAACCGTTATTGTTCATTGTTACCTTTTTGATTCTGTACACGTCACCACTGATATTGTAATTGTTCATTGTTTATGAAAATGTTGCTGTGAGCGTAACTAAGCGTCATAGCTGTTAATATTTGCACACAATAAAGTATAATGTAATATATTTGTACCTGCGGAAGAAATAAAAGGCCACTGCCAATGCAATGAGGATGACGAGGAGCGTGACGACGACGCCGACTGCAGCTGTGAGACCGGCATTTGAGCTTGCTTGTGTCAGCTTTTCTGGTTCGACAACTGAATGGAATAATAATACAGAATGACTGTACTGGAAGTAACAACATTGAGTATAACCAGGAGCATAGTCGAGGACCATAGCTCAGAGAAACCGGCAAAATTACTCTCATAGCAAGTTGACACTTGTTATAATGTTTTATGTGATATTTTCATATAGGCTAACAATCTGTAGCGATTATTTCAGAAGGAAGATCGTCATATCTTGTAGTTGTGCTTGCAGCCATCGCAATGTTCGTCTGCTCTGCACAGTTAGTTCTTCAGGTCTATTACAAATTTACTTCCGAAATCAACCAATGAAAATCAAGATTGTTAACAAAATAATAAAGATACCCAATAGCACTTTTATCAACAGCACTTTTATCAAGCAATTTGTTTTAACAATTTCATAATAGACATCGTATATGATGTCTTCTATTTTACATTTATCGCCATGTTTAGGACAATATAGAATGCATAGTAAGGGTATTAACATATGAAGAATACTGGGGAACATAATAGAATAAATGCGTGAGGATGAACGTTAAGACACACATAAAGGGTATGGGTATACACTATTTGTTAACAGATGCAGTATGCAAAATAACAACAACACCACACCATAAAGCCGTATTGTCCTTCTAGGATTTATCAAAGATGTTAGGGGCCAAACTGATGTAAATTCCAAATAGAAGCATTTAACAAACCTCCTATAAACAGATACTTACCTTTCGTTAATCCACAGATATTGTTGGATTTTTTGTCCCAGATTCCGTCTGGTAAACAATTGACAAAGTCCACTAAAGGACTGTATCCAGCGTTACACACGACCTCACAGGATGTGCCTGCCTGGTAGGAACATCCCTTGAAAGCTCCGTTTGGTATAACACTGTTACATTTCACTCCTGCAAACAGTTACAAACGCAATAGTGTAAATAAGAAATTCTTCGGATTGCAAACGTTATCACGCAAGAAAGAAAACATTGGATTACTTAATATAATTTGAAACCATGCCGTGTATTTGGAAACTGTCTGCGACAATTTTACAAAAATGGAAACAGATAAATATGGAGCGCGATAAATATGTAATTGTTGATGCTATGTTCTAATATATCTTCCGTACCAGATTCTGGATAGAGCTATGTAGGGATGAAGTAGATATTAGATAATGTCATATTCCATAACTATGATTCAATGGCGTCACACTACACAGGAAGGTAAGCATATCATTTCCCCCACAAACATTATATGTCTATTATTTGGCAACCTGACCACAATTTATACACTCCTGTGGCCTGTAGTATACTTTCCATATACTCCACACCGATAAATTGGTTTCATAAGGTATATAACAAGGAAACAGATTTCAAATGCTATTCTCTTACATACCATAGCATGCACAGACAGTAGATGTTATTTTCAATTTGGCAATTATTTGTGTTTATTTTATCTTAACACTATGATATACATGGGCAATATATGATGTTTATTCTAGCCCCACAACATAATATTCATAGGCAATATATGTTGTTAATTCTAGCGCACACATCATCATACACATGTACATGGGCAATATATGGTGTTTATATAGCCCCACATTTTAATATAAATGGGCAATATATGGTGTTTATATAGCCCCACATTTTAATATATATGGGCAATATATGGTGTTTATATAGCCCAACATTTTAATATAAATGGGCAATATATGGTGTTTATATAGCCCCACATTTTAATATAAATGGGCAATATATGGTGTTTATATAGCCCCACATTTTGATATAAATGGGCAATATATGGTGTTTATTCCAGCCCAAATAGACATTTGCAATATACAAGGGTAATATACATGGGCACGTATATGCTGTTTATTTCAGCCCACCACTATAAAATACATGGGCAATATGTGATAAAGATAGGCAACATATCGTGGTAATTCGAAAGCGCATATCATTATATACATGTACATGTACTAAGGCAATATATAATGTTTATTGCAGCCCAGCACTTCAATATACCTGAAAAATATAGGGTGATTATCCAGCCCCACACTTTAATATACATGGAAAATATAGGGTGTTTATTTCAGCACCACACTTTAATATACTGTACATGGGAAATATAGGATGTTTATTCCAGCCCCACACTTTAATATACATTGGAAATATAGGGTGTTTATCTAGCCCCACGCTCTTTAATATACATGGGCACGTATATGCTGTTTGTTTCAGCCCACCACTATAAAATACATGGGCAATATGTGATAAAGATAGGCAACATATTGTGGTAATTCGAAAGCACATATCATTATATACATGTACCAAGGCAATATATAATGAGTATTGCAGCCCCGCACTATATACCTGGGAAATATAGGGTGTTTATCTAGCCCCACACTTTAATATACATCGGAAATATAGGGTGTATATCTAGCCACACACTTTAATATACATGGGAAATATAGGGTGTTTATCTAGCCCAACATTTTAATATACATGGGAAATATAGGGTGTTTATCTAGCCCCACACTTTAATATACATGGGAAATATAGGGTGTTTATCTAGCCACATACTTTAATATACTGTACATGGGAAATATAGGATGTTTATTCCAGCCCCACACTTTAATATACATTGGAAATATAGGGTGTTTAGCTAGCCCCACACTTTAATATACATGGGAAATATAGGGTGTTTATCTAGCTCCACACTGTAATATACATTGGAAATATAGGGGGTTTATTTCAGGACAACACTTTAATTTACTGTACTTGGGAAATATAGGATGTTTATTCCAGCCCAACACTTTAATATACATGGGAAATATAGGGTGTTTATCTAGCCACAAATTTTAATATACATGGGAAATATAGGGTGTTTATCTAGCCCCACACTTTAATATACATTGGAAATATAGGGTGTTTATCTAGCGCCACACTTTAATATACATGGGAAATATAGGGTGTTTATCTAGCTCCACACTGTAATATACATTGGAAATATAGGGTGTTTATTTCAGCACCACACTTTAATATACTGTACATGGGAAATATAGGATGTTTATTCCAGTCCAACACTTTAATATACATTGGAAATATAGGGTGTTTATCTAGCCCCACACTTTAATATACATGGGAAATATAGGGTGTTTATCTAGCCCCACACTTTAATATACATTGGAAATATAGGGTGTTTATCTAGCCCCACACTTTAATATACAT
>NW_018408351.1:655137-667022 GCF_002113885.1 Mizuhopecten yessoensis | reverse complement strand
TGTATATCTGTACTTATTCGGGTTGATATTGTATATCTGTACTTATTCGGGTTGATATTGTATTTCTGTACTTAATCGGGTTGATATTGTATATCTGTACTTATTTGGGTTGGTATTGTATATCTGTACTTATTTGGGTTGGTATTGTATATCTGTACTTATTCGGGTTGATATTGTATATCTGTATTTATTCGGGTTGGTATTGTATATCTGTACTTATTCGGGTTGGAATCGTATATTTGTACCTATTTAGGTTGGTATTGCATATCTGTACTTATTCGGGTTGGTATTGTATATCTGTACTTATTCGGATTGGTATTGTATATACTTTATATTTCCGGTTGGAATTGTATATCTGTACTTATTAGGGTTGGAAGTGTATATCTGTACTTATTCGGGTTGGTATTGTATATCTGTACTTATTCGGGTTGATATTGTATATCTGTACTTATTCGGGTTGATATTGTATATCTGTAATTATTCGGGTTGGTATTGTATTTCTGTACTTATTAGGGTTGATATTGTATATCTGTACTTATTCGGGTTGATATTGTATATCTGTAATTATTCGGGTTGGTATTGTATTTCTGTACTTAATCGGGTTGATATTGTATATCTGTACTTATTCGGGTTGGTATTTTATATCTGTACTTATTCGGGTTGGTATTGTATATCTGTACTTATTCGGGTTGGTATTGTATTTCTGTACTTATTCAGGTTGATATTGTATATCTGTACTTATTTGGGGTTGTTATATATATCTGTACTTATTCGGGTTGGTATTGCATAGCTGTACTTATTCGGGTTGGTAATGTATATCTGTACTTATTCGGGTGGTTATTGTAAATCTGTTCTTATTCGGATTGGTATGGTATATACTTTATTATTTAGGTTCGAATTGTATATCTGTACTTATTAGGGTTGGAAGTGTATATCTGTACTTATTTGTAATGGATATCTGTACTTTTTCGGGTTGGTATTGCATATCTGTACCTATTCGGGTTGGTATTGTATATCTGTACTTATTCGGGTTGGTATTGTATATCTGTACTTATTTAGGTTGGTATTGCATATCTGTACTTATTTGTAATGGATATCTGTACTTTTTCGGGTTGGTATTGCATATCTGTACTTATTCGGGTTGGTATTGTATATCTGTACTTTTTCGGGTTGGTATTGCATATCTTTACCTATTCGGGTTGGTGTTGTATATCTGTACTTATTTAGGTTGGTATTGTATATCTGTACTTATTTAGGTTGGGATTGTATATCTGTACTTATTTAGGTTGGTATTGCATATCTGTACTTATTTGTAATGGATATCCGTACTTTTTCGGGTTGGTATTGTATATCTATACTTAGTTGGGTTGGTATTGCATATCTGTACTTATTCGGGTTGATATTGTTTATCTGTACTTATTCGGGTTTATATTGTATATCTGTACTTATTTGGGTTGGTATTATATTTCTGTACTTAATCGGGTTGATATTGTATATCTGTGCTTATTCGGCTTGGTATTGTATATCTGTACTTATTCGGGTTGGTATTGTATATCTGTACTTATTTGGGTTGGTATTGTATATCTGTACCTTTTTAGTTTGGTATGGCATATCTCTATTTATTCGGGTTGGTATTGTACATCTGTAGTTATTTGGGTTGGTATTGTATATCTGTACTTATTCGGGTTGATATTGTATATCTGTACTTATTTGGGTTGGTATTGCAAATCTATACTTATTCGGGTTGGTATTGTATATCTGTACTTATTTGGGTTGGTATTGTATTTCTGTACTTAATTGGGTTGATATTGTATATCTGTACTTATTTGGGTTGGTATTGTATATCTGTACCTTTTTAGTTTGGTATGGCATATCTCTATTTATTCGGGTTGGTATTGTACATCTGTAGTTATTTGGGTTGGTATTGTATATCTGTACTTATTCGGGTTGATATTGTATATCTGTACTTATTTGGGTTGGTATTGCAAATCTATACTTATTCGGGTTGGTATTGTATATCTGTACTTATTTGGGTTGGTATTGTATTTCTGTACTTAATTGGGTTGATATTGTATATCTGTACTTATTTGGGTTGGTATTGTATATCTGTACCTTTTTAGTTTGGTATGGCATATCTCTATTTATTCGGGTTGGTATTGTACATCTGTACGTATTTGGGTTGGTATTGTATATCTGTACTTATTCGGGTTGATATTGTATATCTGTACTAATTTGGGTTGGTATTGTATATCTGTACTTATTTGGGTTGGTATTGTATATCTGTACCTATTCAAGTTGACATTGTATATCTATACTTATTCGGGTTGATATTGTATATCGGTACTTATTCCGGTTGATATTGTATTTCTGTACTTATTCGGGTTGATATTGTATATCTGTACTAATTTGGGTTGGTATTGTATATTTGTACTTATTTAGGTTGGTATTGCATATCTGTACTTATTTGGGTTGGTATTGTATATCTGTACATATTTGGGTTGGTATTGTATATCTGTACTTATTCGGGTTGTTATTGTAAATCTGTACTTATTCGGATTGGTATCATATATATTTTATTATTTAGGTTGGAATTGTATATCTGTACTTATTAGGGTTGGAAGTGTATATCTGTTCTTATTCGGGTTGGTATTGTATATCTGTACTTATTCGGGTTGGTATTGCATATCTGTTCTTATTCGGGTTTGTATTGTATATCTGTACTTATTCGGGTTGATATTGTATATCTGTACTAATTTGGGTTGGTATTGTATATTTGTACTTATTTAGGTTTGTATTGCATATCTGTGCTTATTTGGGTTGGTATTGTATATCTGTACCTATTCAAGTTGATATTGTATATCTGTACTTATTCGGGTTGATATTGTATATCGGTACTTATTTGGGTTGGTATTGTATATCTGCACATATTTGGGTTGGTATTGTATATCTGTACTTATTCGGGTTGGTATTGCATATCTGTTCTTATTCGGGTTTGTATTGTATATCTGTACTTATTCGGGTTGTTATTGTAAATCTGTACTTATTCGGATTGGTATTGTATATATTTTATTATTTAGGTTGGAATGTATATCTGTACTTATTAGGGTTGGAAGTGTATATCTGTACTTATTTATAATGGGTATCTGTACTTATTTAGGATGGTATTGCATATCTGTACTTATTCGGATTGGTATTGTATATCTGTACTTTTTCGGATTGGTATTGTATATATTTTATTATTTAGGTTGGAATTGTATATCTGTACTTATTAGGGTTGGAAGTGTATATCTGTACTTATTTGTAATGGATATCTGTACTTTTTCGGGTCGGTATTGGATATCTGTACTTATTTAGGTTGGTATTGTATATCTGTACTTATTTGGGTTGGTATTGCATTTCTGTACTTATTCGGGTATGTAATGGATAGTTGTACTCTTTCGGTAGGTAATGAATATCTGTACTAGTTAGATCGGTATGGATTTATGTACTATAGTGTAGATAATGAAGATATTAATAGCTGATGGTAATATATACCTGTGCTAGTGGTTGGGTAATTTGTACAAATGTTGATTATAGATTCCTTTTTTATATTTAATATACTAATGTTGATATTTAAATACCTGTCCCAGTGGGTGAGTATTTGATATTTAATATACTAATGTTGATAATTAATACTTGTCCTAAGGGCATTAGATATTTAATATACTAATGTTGATAATTAATACTTGTCCTAAGGGCATTAGATATTTAATATACTAATGTTGATAATTAATACTTGTCCTAAGGGCATTAGATATTTAATATACTAATGTTGATAATTAATACTTGTCCTAAGGGCATTAGATATTTAATATACTAATGTTGATAATTAATACTTGTCCTAAGGGCATTAGATATTTAATATACTAATGTTGATAATTAATACTTGTCCTAAGGGCATTAGATATTTAATATACTAATGTTGATAATTAATACTTGTCCTAAGGGCATTAGATATTTAATATACTGATGTTGATAATTAATACCTGTCCTAGTGGGTGAGTATTTGATATGTAATATACTAATGTTGATAATTAATACTTGTCCTAAGGGCATTAGATATTTGATATACTAATGTTGATAATTAATACCTGTCCTAGTGGGTGGGTATTTGATATTTAATATACCAATGTTGAAAATTAATACTTGTCCTAGTGGGTGGGTATTTGATAGTTGTAATTATGTTGATTAAATATACCTGTGCTATGGGTGGGTAGTTGATTTTTGTATTAACATTTGCAATAAATAACTGTGCTTGTTGATTTGTAATTGATATCTGTAATGGTGTGTTGGTACTGAATACAATTGATAATTGTGACAGTGTTTGTTGATCTAATATTTCTATTTCTTATCATTGTAAACTCTTTAATGTACTATGAGAAACCATAGAACCATAGAACCTTAGAAAAAAGTGCTAATATGGAAATGTAAAAAGAGCTGTCAAAAACATGCCAGAGAATATAAATGTGACTGTGGACTTACTAGGTAAACACAGGTTATCCAGATTGGTACTCCACTTCCCATTACTGAGGCAAGTTACAACGTCTATAGACTGGAGTTTGACGAGAGGGGACGGGCATGTCCAGCTGCACGCATCGTTTGCCTTACCCATGCAATCCACTAACTGTCCAAGCTTCATATTGGTCGGACATACTTTCTCTGTAACAGAAACAGTTGTCGAGTTGTGATCAATAGCATGATCAAACGTATCTGTGGAACATGAATATAAAGATGACGTGTTAATTAACATATCGCATTTATATATACATATTACTATACATAGTACTATACATACTACTATATATGTTACTATTCATGCAACTGAACACGTTGCCATACATACAGGTTTTGTGTTATCTTACTGTAGATGAAACAAAGACATACACTTGGGATTACACTCATAAAATATACCAGATTCTTGTTAAAAATAATATAACCCCAAAATGATGATAGGTCTGTATTTATAATTGAATATAAATGACTAGAACTATTGATTGTCCATGTTGTTAACACTGTTGTATTATTTGAGTATGCATTTCCAAAGTAAGGTTAGGTTACTTAAAGTGTTCCCTGTTGTAAGGAATGTAATTTTGATTGACTAGAAATGTTCAATGGCGTGATGTTAGGTATGGAGTTGTTTACTGTCGCGTTCCTTAGTCTGTAGATTTGGATTGGTGGCGGATGTTATAGCCGTTTCTTAAGTTCCTTATGTTCCTTATGTTCCTTCTCCAGGACTGAACCCGGAGTATCCGTAATCCATTATGACCATAGCAAGCATACGGTGTAGCACTGGGATTAGTCAGACATTAGAAAGATACGTCGCAGCCCCGAAAAACAATAATACCCACAGCTACAGCAAACAAGAGCACAAGGGTGCATGATATGCCGTCGACAGCCATAATGATGTAGGTATAGAGATGAAACAGTTAGTCAGTCATAAGACGAAGTCTTAGTAACTGACTGGAAATGACAAGGAGATGTAGTGACACATATGACCTGTTGGAATGATAAAAATGGTAAAAACGGCAGTGTGACCTTTGAACCCGACTATCTACCTTAGGCTACACATATTTGACACTTGTGAAATGGAAACACTCCTACACACAGTACTTTAACCTTGTAATTAACCTGTTGTTGAATACTAGGCAACAAACAATTTAAACGAATTATGTTATCAATTATTGTAACAAAATTGCTGGAAATCAAACTTTATTGTCAAAAGCACATTGTTAGATCTTATTCTTTGTTTATTAGTAGTGACCAAGTTTTAGGCAAATCAAGTGATAGTCTTTGTCTATTTAATAGTGACCTATTTTTATACAAACCAAGCGATATTCTTTGTATATTTAGTATGGTGACCATTTTTTATGTTAACCAAGTAATATTAAGTTATCTCGCAGAAACAAAATGCAGACCTATGAAAGTCTTAGTCCCCGGCGCCCTTCTCCATATTTATCTACCGAAGTCTATATCAATTCTATAAATTCCGTATTTAAAAGATATTATGCAGATAGTACTGATTGATCAGATTGCTGTGTGGACATTAGGTACATGTGTATGCCTAAATTCTGCTGATCATTGAATTAAGTTTTTATTTTACTTTTCGAATATGTATTTGCTGACCAAGTTTCATTGAATGTTTTATCAAATTTATGGAAGTTATATCATGGACGCGTTTAACTGTTTTACAGCTAACAAAATCTATATTTGCAACAGAAACATCCAGTTACAGTAAACAATAGCTATAGCTTCAAGAAGAACAACACCACAGTTACAGCAAACAAAATCAACAGTCAGCTTAAAAAACATAACAGAAAGTTACATCACACACAACTACAGCAAAAGCAATCAAAAGAAACAGCAAACAATTTCGACAGCTTCAGCATCATTGTCGATATTTATAAACTACATCACCCATAGTTATAACAAATCACCCATAGCAACACCATCCATGTTTACCTCAACAACATCCATAGTTAACAGCAATTGCTATACCAGTAACAAACATCCATGCTTACTACAACAATACCCATAGCTACACATACGACACCCCTAGCTACACCAGCAACAACATCCATGCTTACTACAAAGACACCAATAGCTTCAGAAACACCCGTTGCTACAACAACGACACCGATAGCTACAGTAAACAACACAAATATATTAAAAAACGACACCCTTATCTCCAACAGCATCGATAACTATAGCAACATCGATAGCTACAACAACAACATACATTGTTAAAGCAACGACATCATAACTACAACAGCTATATACATATAACAACAACATAATTGGCTACAACAACACCTAAAGCTACAACAAGAAAAAGACCCCTGATAAAACAAACAACTCCATAGAAACACCACACAACATCCAAAACTATAATAAAACAGCATCAGATATAGCAAACACAAACGACATCCATATCTACGACAAACATCCATAGCTAGAGTGACCACAATGTGCTGGATTACTGGAATTGGTTCATAAGTTACACTCCAAGCTATTAGTGTTTGGCAGCACCTCCTCGGCTGTACCTGGCTGTATGTTTGGGCCAGTGGTGGTAGGTGTAGTAGTGGACATCCGGGTGGTGGTGATCAACTTAGGCAAGGTCGTTGTTAGAACATTGTGTACAGTTGTAGTCACGTGTGTAGATGTATCATGATCTGTGGCCGTATACTTTGTTGTGATTGTTGGAGGGTGTTGCGTTGTTGATTTGGCTTATGAAAATAAATTTGTTTAATATAGATAGAAAAAAAGCACATTGTTAGTCATCATCATGTTTACTTTTTGACAATTCAGTAAACGGTGAATGTTTGAAAAAGGAAATTAGTAATACTTATATGAAAGTATTAACAATTTAAATCTAACATATTAGTAACTCTAATTATGGGTGAACAATTCAGTTTTCTGCTATACAGCATTTTAAATATAATTTGTATTTGCAAAAACATGTGAACAGGCATACATTGAATAAACAATAGGGAATAATTGCAAAAGGAATAGAAAATTTTAACCTAATACACTTAACTGATGTAATAAGGCATTGTTTCTACATGATGTAACACAATTGTATTCAGCAAAACCAAAGATTTGACATAGACTATGACTTACCTAAAACACAGGAGTGTTAACATGGATTGCGACTTACCTATAACACATAACGTTTGACATGGACTGTGACTTACCTATAACACATAACGTTTGACATGGACTGTGACTTACCTATAACACAGAATGGTTGACATGGACTGTGACTTACCTATAACACAGAATGGTTGACATGGACTGTGACTTACCTATAACACAGAATGGTTGACATGGACTGTGACTTACCTATAACACAGAATGGTTGACAAGGACCGTGACTTACCTATATCACAGAATGGTTGACATGGACTGTGACTTACCTATAACCCATAACGTTTGACAGAGTAAGTGACTTACCCATAACACAGGATGTTTGACAGAGTAGGTGACTTACCTTTAACAAAGGACGTTTGACATGGACTGTGACTTACCTATAATAAAGGAGTTTTGACATAGACTGCAAATGCAAACTGATATACCACAGAAGGTTTGACATAGACTGTGACTTACCTATAACACAGGATGTTTGACAGAGTAGGTGACTTACCTATAACACAGGAGGATTGACATAGTAGGTAACTTACCTATAACACAGGATGTTTGACAGAGTAGGTGACTTACCTATATAATAGGACGTTTTACATAGTAGGTAACTTAACTATAACACAGGACGTTTGACAGAGTAGGTGACTTACCGATAGCACAGAAGGATTGGCAGAATAGGGGAATTACCTATAACACAGGAGGATTGACAGAGTAGGTGACTTACCTATAACACAGGAGGATTGACTTAGTAGGTGACTTACCTATAACACAGGACGTTTGACAGAGTATGTGATTTTCCTATAGCACAGGAGGTTTGACAGAGTAGGTGACTTACCTATAGCACAGGAGGTTTGACGTGGACTGTGACTTACCTATAATACAGGATGTTTGACGTATTTACCTGGGGTTTCACTGGGTCTTTGACTTACCTATACAAAGGCTGTCAGTAGGGAAGTTCCAGAACAGGGAAGATGTACAGTTGAGAATGGTTATCGACGGGTTCTTAGCGTAATTGACTGTTGTACAACTATATCCACAACTTGTACCAATACGGGCTGAACAACCAGGGTTGAGCAGGCCATTCGGAATCTGCATTGGGCATGTCGGTGGAGCTACAAAAGGCATTTTACAGGTGAAAGACTTAGATAAAAACGTGTAACGGATATTAAAAAAAAATCTAGTAAAAAGGACAGAAAATATAATTTACGCACAAGGATAGTCCCATTTTTGCATATAGTTATGAAGTTCTGTATAATGCAAGGTAATCTACTATTGGTACATTCAACGATTAGATCTAGCGTGTATGAAAGGATGGGGATTATAACTCCTCAAGCAAGATTACAGGTTTTAGAAAATACATCTGTGAGGCGTAATCATATTTTAAAATAGTTATATTTATTTAATGAAAAGCAAGGAAAAGTAAGAAAATGGAAGACTTATCTTACCTGTAGTACAGGTTAGCTGGGTGTTTTGGTCGAGGTACATCCCGTCTGGACAGCCACACTTTTTACCACTTGGTGTGGAGAAACAGTAGTGGGAACACATGCCTTTGTTACTGCCACACAGGGCATTTACTGTAATACAATACATCAGTTTCAATAAGCCATTTTCCTTCCTTCCCACCCCTTAAACACTGTTTATATAATTGTCTCTATAATACATTGTAGATGTTGCTGATGCACCACCCGAGTTAAGCGAGATCAACTTTGAGCCTGTGTTATGAGGATATCACTTTGTAGTAACATGAATTTGTAGCCGTCGTGACGTAACCAGAAACATGATGTCACAAATACACACCGACCGCAACAACATACCGTTTGAATTGTGCCACTCTTTATTTATTATTATCGAATCCCTTAATTAGAAAATAAATTCAAATGTTTCACCTATGATCAGAGACCATACTGACAATCTGAAGTCTTTTTTTAGATTTGTCATTCATTAAAAAGCCCAGTATCCCCATAAGCTGAAGGGTGCATACACAAATTGATTTAATCAAGGTGAATCAGTTTAAAAAACTTAAGCAAATTACAGCAGCAATCTAGAGGCAGTACAGTTTTTGAGAGGAAGTCATGTTTGACCCATGTGTCCTCAACAGTCCGTTGGAAATATAATAATAAATAGTATAAACAAGTAATAGAGTGAGCAATACGATATATTCTGTTTAATGTTTCTTAAGAGGAAGATATTCATTTTATTGCATAAAACCCTGGTGACCTTCAATTAAGTCATTTGAACTCAAGGCTGACTTCTGTCTCAAGGCACAACAATACCGACGAATAAAGCGTTTTGAAGTTTAACACAACTCCTCTAATAATCAAAGTCTCGATCAATTTAAGTACCCTTCAGGTTCATTGTAATGGATCTGTGTATTTGCAGTGCCTTCACATATGCCCCTAATATGACCCTACGTGCCAGAACGCCAGCTACCATGTCAGTTCGAAATGGTGAGGGTTAAAAAAATAAATTTTTTTAAATTAAAAAATAAAATAAAAAAATCTCTCCGCATTTTATAATATCCAGACAAATGATTCCCCCAATGATCTATAGACACAGCTCGGTTAATGTATGTATGTACCTGGATACAGCCCGGTTAATGTATGTACCTTGACACAGACCGGTATGTATGTACCTGAACACAGACCGGTATGTATGTACCTTGACACAGCCCGGTTAATGTATGTACCTGGACACAGCTTGGTAAATGTATGTACCTGGACACAGCTTGGTAAATGTATGTACCTGGACATAGCTTGGTTAATGTATGTACCTGGACACAGCCCGGTTAATGTATGTACCTGGTTACAGCTTGGTAAATGTATGTACCTGGACAGAGCTTGGTAAATGTATGTACCTGGTTGTGTGTTTTCTGTAGGCACAATGTCCACAGAGTCCAAAACTCCAAATTCTGGCTGCGAAGTCATATATTGTACAGGTTGCTTGGTGTTTATATCAACTTTAGTTATTCGGCTGCAAAAAGAAAGGTTTTGAAAACATATAAAAACATTAAGTAATGTATGAGAAGTCAATCTAATTTTGACTATAGATAGAAACAATGTTCAAGGAATAGTGTAATAAACCAAAGTATTACCAATACCACAAAATACAAACGCAATGATGTACATGCCAGTAACTGGAGGACTGAGATGGGAGGAGGGGTCGAATATACCTCTCCTTGCTGTTTGCCCTCTATATTTTCTTCCAAACAAAACTTCAACTCTAAAAGAATGACACAGATATTTCCTTTAGCTGTATTAATTATTGCTGTTATTTTGCAGATTTAAACGCTAAAACGATATAAATCTATTTCAACTATTTAAAATAGATATTTAGAAAAATATGAATTAAGGAGGGTGATTCTTCTGGATAATAAATATTTCACTGAAGCCTCTGAACTTACTGTTTGTTGTAACCGACGTAGTAGAGAAAGCCAGCAGAAACCGTCAGGTCCACCATGTCAGACGTCATATCCCGTAAAAGCACACCGCGTGAAGAAGTTGTTCCCTCCAGGTCAATAAACTCAATTTTGTCCTGGTCAGTATATGCATCCGCCCAGTACAACAATCCACCTGTAACACAACGACAAGTCAATACTCAGTATAGTCAGCAGTCCAGTACAACATCCCCTTTGTAACACAACGACAAGTCAACACTCAGTATAGGCAGCAGGCCAGTACAACGGCCCCTCTGTAACACAACGACAAGTCGACAGTCAGTATAGTCAGCAGTCCAGTACACCGTCCCCTCGGTAACACAACGACAAGTCAACACTCAGTGGAGTCAGCAGTCCAGTACAACATCCCCTCTGTGACACAACGACAAGTCAACACTCAGTATAGGCAGCAGGCCAGTACAACGGCCCCTCTGTAACACAACGACAAGTCGACAGTCAGTATAGTCAGCAGTCCAGTACAGCATCCCCTCTGTAACACAACGACAAGTCAACACTCAGTGTAGTCAGCAGTCCAGTACAACATCCCCCTGTAACACAACGACAAATCAACACTCAGTATAGTCAGCAGTCCAGTACAACATCCCCTTTGTAACACAACGACAAGTCAACACTCAGTATAGTCAGCAGTCCAGTACAACATCCCCTCTGTAACACAACGACAAGTCAACACTCAGTATAGTCAGCAGTCCAGTACAACATCCCCTCTGTAACACAACGACAAGTCAACACTCAGTATAGTCAGCAGTCCAGTACA
>NW_018408351.1:645613-654624 GCF_002113885.1 Mizuhopecten yessoensis | reverse complement strand
GGACAGACGAACGTGTCTATGTGAGGACAGGTGGACAGACGAACGTGTCTATGTGAGGACAGGGGGACAGACGATCGTGTCTATGTGAGGACAGGTGGACAGACGAACGTGTCTATGTGAGGACAGGTGGACAGACGAACGTGTCTATGTGAGGACAGGTGGACAGACGAACGTGTCTATGTTAGGACAGGTGGATAGATGCACTGGTCCATGAATAGAAAGAAAGGCAGGAGGACAGACAGTGGGTCATAGTAAAACAGGAGGACAGACAAAACGGTTCATGTTAGGACAAAGAAACGGATACAGCGAAAATGAGAACAGGCAGACTAACCCCTTTGCTGGATGTAGTACAATGCCTCCGACATAGTTTAGGCCTGTTATGAGGGTCTTGGTCTCTGACTTGCTTACATTTGGAATCATCACAGCAATATACGCCTTATTTATATCTTTAGTATGAGCTACAGTGTAATACAGGTGTCTGCTCGTGAAATCAATGGCAAAGCGATCCGGATAGCTTTCTCCTTCAACAAAAAAAAATCGAAATCATATAAATTCATACATATTGGTAAAATGTAACCTTGCATATAAACAAGTGATATACAATGTTAAATATAAACAACAAGTAAAATGTAAGGTAACATATAAACAACGTTGTAATGTTATACAACAACAGGGCTCGTACTCATGAAACCCCTCTCATGCTCAAGCATGTTTTTTTTGTGCTCAAGCTTTATTTCTTGTTCCGTTTTTTATGTCAATGTTTTGGGGGGAAAAGCGGAACACTGTTTTCGATGTAAACAATTGCTTTTTGATCGTTCGACATTATCTTAAGATACAAGAAAACTGGTTTGAGCACAGAATCCTTGCTTGAGCATCAGAACGGTTTCATGATTACGGGCCCAGGTGTAGTGAACTGATTCATATCAAAAGGGTATAATTTGGGCATACTATTTCAGTATCGCGAATTGAGTCTTACTGGCGACAGGGAGCGGCGTCAATAGACAGATACTTGAAACAAATTATTTTAATCAACCAATATTTAACAGCAACGAACTGTGTGAGCCTAATTGCTTACCTCCAATGGTGATCAATCTTTCAACTCTCGTGCCATCTAGGGTACCCCGCTTGATATCTTTACTGCCAACCTCACACCAGTATAGAAGATCGTCATGGTGGCCATATCGGACCATGGCTGGCGTCATCAAATTATTGATGGGTAAACTTACTAGTGTATTACCATCCAAAGATACCTGGATAATACGGTCATGCGACAGGTCTGCTACCAACATAAAGTTGGTTGTCAATGGAGCTGAAACATCAAATGTCAAGTGGATAATGAAATGATTATCTCTCTCCAACAAAACATGACAAGCTGCGTGTGGAGGATAGTTGTTTTCATCTTTTGATAAGTAAAATCCAAATTATAGACAAACATAGAGCATTGGATAGGATTACCCTCATTTACTGGAAACTCTGAATGGAAGTTGAACTTTGAACAGTGACTAGAACATTCCGTATTTACAGGTAAATTCCCAGTTGGAAAGGTACACTTCGAACAGTCACCGCACCCGTCTCAGGACTACTCTAATTTACAGGTAAACTCCCGTTTGTAGGTAACCTATTAAAAGTAATAAAATCTACCCCCAATTGCTGGTAACTATCAAAGGTAGAAAAACATAACGAATCGATTAGAAATAACCTCATTTATTAACTAATTCCCAAATGTAAGCAAACTTTGAAGAGAGCCTACGTCTACCCCGCTTTACAGGTAAACTCCAAAAGGTAAACAAACTTTGAAGTGACACTAGGTCTTCCCTTATTTACAGGTAAACTCCAAAAGGTAAACAACTTTGAAGAGAGCCTAGGGCTACCCTAATTTACAGGTAAACTCCAAAAGGTAAACAAAGTTTGAAGAAAGCCTAGGTCTATCCTCATTTACAGGTCAACTCCTAAAGGTATACAACTTTGAAGAGAGCCTAGGTCTACTATAATATACAGGTAAACTCCAAAAGGTAAACAAAGTTTGAAGAAAGCCTAGGTCTATCCTCATTTACAGGTCAACTCCAAAAGGTATACAATTTTGAAGTGAGCCTGGGTCCACCCTCATTTACAGATAAACTACAAAAGGTAAACAAAGTTTGAAGAAAGCCTAGGTCTATCCTCATTTACAGGTTAACTTATAAAGGCATACAAACTTTGAAGAGAGCCTGGGTCTACTATAATATACAGGTAAACTCAAAAGGTACAGAAAGTTTGAAGATAGCCTGGGTCTACTATAATATACAGGTAAACTCAAAAGGTAAACAACTTTGAAGAGAGCCTAGGTCTACTCTAATTTACAGGTAAACTCCAAAAGGTAAACAACTTTGAGGAGTAACTGGATCAACTCTAATTTACAGGTAAACTCCAAAAGGTAAACAACTTTGAGGAGTGCCTGGGTCAACTCTAATTTACAGGTAAACTCCAAAAGGTACACAAAGTTTGAAGAGAGCCTAGGTCTACTCTAATTTACAGGTTAACTCCAAAAGGTACACAAAGTTTGAAGAGAGCCTAGGTATAATCTAATTTACAGGTTAACTCCAAAAGATATACAAAGTTTGAAGAGAGCCTGGGTCTAACCTCAATTTACTTAGAAAATCCCAAGTGTTACCAAATTTAAGCTTAGGGAAGGAGCTATCAGGCTTAAATTGTTTTACCCATTACTGTTTTAAATAGGGTTGCAAGTCTACATATGCTTGCTTCAACAGTCAGGCCATTTTATATTTTACATAGTCAGGTCATACAAGCTTAGTATGTCCTAAATCTAGATGGAGGTTCTAGTCGTCTCGTCTATCTGTTACTTAGCAATATAAAAAATCCTTTGTGTTAACCTAAGTAAGGTACTTACTTGCACTGCAGGCCTTCCCATCTGGTTTCAGTGTTCGACCAAAATCGCACTGGCAATAAACTGTCGTATTCCTCCGAAAACATAAGTCGTCACAGCCTCCATTACTTATTTTACATGGATCTGAGAAAACAATAAAATGTCGTCATTACAAAATACTGAGGTTATGTTTAAGATTCTTTGACATCTGGACAGACAGATATGTAGCATTGTAACAGCACAGAGACAGACGTTTGTGATTGTGTCAGGACACATACACGTGTGTTTCACAGTGATACGACAGCAAATGTATCCCACTGTTTTAAGACACACTCGCGTCTCTCATTGTGGCAGGATACACAGATGTATCTCATTGTGTCTGGACAAAGAGACTTTCCTCGATGAGTTGAAATACACAGGTATACCTCATTGTTATATAGGACACACATATGTTTCTCATTATGTAAGGACACACATATATGTCTCATTATGATAGGACACACAGATGTGTCTCACTGAGTTAGGGCACACAGAAGTATCTAATTATGATAGGACACACAGATGTTTCTCACTGAGTTAGGGCACACAGCAGTATCTCATTATGATAGGACACACAGATGTGTCTCACTGAGTTAGGGCACACAGAAGTATCTCATTATGATAGGACACACAAATGTGTCTCACTGAGTTAGGGCACACAGAAGTATCTCATTGTGATAGGACAAACAGATGTGTCTCACTGAGTTAGGGCACACAGAAGTAGCTCATTGTGATAGGACACAATAGATATATATTATTGTGATAGGACATACAGTGAGACACCTCACAAATGTGATGTATCGTGACTGGACACAAAGAGGTTAAGTTTAGATGCAAAGAAGTGTTACAATGATTCTGAATACCTTTGTCTCAGAACTCACACAAGTGGATCACTGTTTCAAATAAACAGAAGTGTTACACTGAGTTGTCGTATGGAGAGAGGTATAAGTATAACAATGTGTGAGAAGTGCAAACCTACCTAAATATGCTTTCTGCGTTTCCTTAGAAAAGAGGGCAATAGAGTGGATTGTTCCCATGGTTGTAATTGTGGTGAAGACGGAGGCGTCCAGGGAAAACAGAGACATCTTCAGTGTGGCAGGGCCAGCGTTCCACACTGCATAATTCTGTGTGAGTGATGTTAACACACAACGTTTAGATGATACTTTTGTTCAATCATTCAAATATGATTTATTATATCAATCAAATGGAATAGGCACGAGTTATCACTACCTCCTAAGCCTCTCCCGTTTCTTTTGTTTGTTCAGAACTTTGAAAAATATGGTTTACTTTTTATAGGTATGTCTTTTAAGGGAACGATCCTGACTGAAAACCTAATACAGGATGTTATGTTATATATTTTTTTTACCTAAATTTTTGTGTCAGATTAACAAACTACAAAAGCAGGCATGAAAGAGTGTTGTGATATTGGTTTACCTACTACAATGATTAAACATCAAACTACGTAGTAACAATGGGTGTTACGTTACCTTGTAAATAAGTGACTTTGTAGCACTACCGACAGATATTCGATGATTGGTGATTGTCCCGTTAACAGTTATACTAGCGAAACGGCCACTGTCAATGAAGCACACACTGAAAAATAAAGATAAAATGATCACAAAAATGCTTAAAATAATCTTTTCTGAACTTTTTCGATTAAGTGTTTTCAAAGCATTAGAGACCTGAAAACTGAGAGTAAAAGGACCACTCATCTGATAAGATTAGTCCACATACATGTAACAATACAATGGTCAAGCATCTGACGAGTTGGGCCACAGGTATGTTTAATAGATTTAATGATACAGATATGTTAAGTTTAATATACTTAATTTCACACATTTGCCTTCTGTGTTAAATTTATATTCAATATACACATATTTGACAGCAATTACGCCCCTATCCCTCTTGAAAACAAAATTGACCAAAAATAGAAATGGGGCTTTACTGTGAGTAGCCCTCATTTTTACTAATGTCCACCATCTTGGATATACCACTGTTTTGGTCTACGACTACAATACATATCATGTAATTATATTGTAAAACTAATTAACAACTAGCAGAAAATGTAATAGTCACAGTAAGTTGATCGTGCTGTTGTTTTTCTGAAACGTTTTTCTATGATCAATTGTTCCGAAATACATGTCATTGAACACTATTTTGTATGATATATTATTTTTGATTTTTTTATCAAACTTACAATGACAGAAAGGTTCCATAGGAAAACATTATCAATTTGAAAACAATATTACGTCTCTGTAATAACTTCAAAAATGTATATATAATTTGATGCATTAAAACAGATCATGCGTACACAGGATTTGGGACAAACAAACGTTTCGTTTTAAATTGATGTATGCAACTACACACCCGTAAAAACGGAAAGCATGATCTCTTTTAGAAAAAACAACGACCTTTTCGTTTCAAGTTCAGCCATCTATCTATATGTCTCGAAATTTTGTTATGTTTGCATTCTTTTCCACAATTGTTATCATATTCATCCTTAATTCATTCATGGATACATAAGTACATAATCCTTTATTAAAAATACATTATCATTAGTACATGACACGACATTCCATTTACTATTGGACTTAAATCAAAGAACTGATTATGTGAAGATTTGTATCTTGTGTTCACGTTTCACCCAATAAGTTAATTTGCAGATGTTTTGAGACAAAATTACAATACTAATTGTTATTATGAGACCAAATTAGGGAGGGGCCTTAATTGAATGATTACCCAGCATGTTCCCAGGACATTTGGCAATGTGGTGAGGGGGCTTATTTCGAAGGTATAACCACGATATGCCGCCCGCAATTTTTTCAATTGCATAATACGGAATCCGGCTGGCGATTATAAATGACGTCCTTGTCCATGAGTGACCCGACACGTCAGAAAATTAACTATCAATGACGTTACAAACAAAACGAAAGATCAACGTAATTCTGCCACAATTTGATTATTCCTGGCGTAACCAATCCAGACATTGAAGAAAACACTGAAAATTATGTTTTTAAATCATCGGTGTTTTTCGATGGTTTTTGCTTATATAAATAAGAATGGAGATACTGAAGCGCAAATCTCAAAAATACAATAGGTAATCCCCTTATTAGCCAATAGAAGGTGGAACAAGTGCAGACATTGATCTCCCTAAACAAGGAAGGAACTACAATCGTTCTGAATCTTATACAAACCTGTCGTCTAGATATTCGTAGCTGATCCCGGACGGGTTGGTAAGAGTACCACTACCTATAAGCTTGACAGGTCTATCTCCTGTAAACGTGCCAACGTAGATACCTAGCCCATCAATTGTGTCAGCTATCCAAAATAGGTTACTGTGAAAATGCAATATCATATGTTACAAGATTATTACCAATAAAAGGTCAAAGGTCACTATCAATAGTGGGTATTGTATTCAGGTAGATCAATATACTACAATCAAACAAAGTCAAAGGTCTATAGACTACAGTCGATAATAGGTCATAGGTCACAATCAATAGTGGGTATTGTATTCAGGTAGATCAATATACTATAACCAAACTAAGTCAAAGGTCTATAGACTACAGTCGATAATAGGTCATAGGTCACAATATATAGTGGGTATTGTATTCAGGTAGATAAATATACTACAACAAAACTACGCCAAATGTCCATGGACTACAGCCGATAATAGGTCATAGGTCACAATCAAGAGTGGGTATTGTATTCAGGTAGATCAATATACTACAACCAAACTTCGCCAAATGTCTATAGACTACAAATACTAAAAGGTCATAGGTCACAATATAGTAGTAACAGTAGGTTATAAATAGATTAATAGAATGATACATGTAACAATAGTAGTTCTGAATAAACTGGAATCAATGTTTTGCCCGATGCCAATAGACTTACACCAATTCTGGGTCAGAGGTTAGTAGAATAGAAGTAGGCCAGGCATCAAATGGATACTGCCAATTATAGATCAATACTAACGGTAGGTCATAGTTAACTTGTAGAATATTGCTATTAGGCACTTTACAGAACTCAAAACTGTTGGTCTTGTCTCATATTGCCAATACGGTCTCTTGTCATATTTTTAGGTAAAATAACGCTTAAAATTGTCTGATTATTACTTGCGGGAAACTCTTTGAGCATTAAATTAATTCCCGAGATAAATACTCTATTGCTTTATCACGGTACTTCTTATTTAGATAAAACTTGTTCATTTCTCAAAAGAAGTAATGTACAAAAACGAGCAACAGTGGTGTCCACTTACGCCCTGTGCGGGTCTATAGCTAGCTCTGATACTTTTTTCACATCATTGCCAGAGTAGATGATTGACGATCTCCCTGTCACAACATCCCAGGCTTTTATCAGTTTGAGCTTGCTATGGCAGGTGAACATCTTCTCGCCCACCCAGTCAAATGCCATGTCTGCCAAAAAAATCAAATCATACCTATGTAACATACCTAATCAACACACCTAACGAACATACGGCATGAACATAATTAACTAGCATACCTTGTGAACATAGCTAACAATGATTGTCATTAATAATATTAAAGAAGATAGTTAATAAACATATCTAATGAACATAATCAAGAGTCATACCAAAAGAAAACATCTAAATACATTTCTATGAAATAGCTTACTAGCATACCTTACCAGCATACCTTACCAACATAACTTACTAGCATACCTACCCAGCATATCTTACCAACATAGCTTGTAGTCTACCTAACCAGCATACCTAACCAACATAGCTTACTAGCATACCTAACTAGCATACCTTGCCAACATAGCTTGTAGTATACCTAACCAGCATACTTTACCAAAATAGCTTACTAGCATACCTAACCAGCAAACATTACCAACATAGCTTACTAGCATACCTAACCAGCATACCTTACCATCATAGCTTACTAGCATACCTAACCAGCGTACCTTACCAACATAACTTACTAGCATACCTAACCAGCATATCTTACCAACATAGCTTGTAGTCTACCTAACGAGCATACCTAACCAGCATACCTAACCAACATAGCTTACTAGCATACCTAGCCAGCATACCTTACCAACATAGCTTACTAGCATACCTAACCAGCATACCTTACCAACATAGCTTACTAGCATACCTAACCAGCATACCTGACCAACATAACTTACTAGCATACCTAACCAGCATACCTTACCAACATAGCTTACTAGAATACCTAACCAGCATACCTCACTAAAAAAGCTTACTAGCATACCTAACCAGCATACCTCACCAACATAGCTTACTAGTATACCTAACCAGCATACCTAACCAGCATATCTTACCAACATAACTTACTAGCATACCTAACCAGCATACCTTTCCAACACAGCTTGTAGTCTACCTAACCAGCATACCTAACCAACATAGCTTACTAGCATACCTAACCAGCATACCTTACCAACATAGCTTACTAGCATACCTAACCAGCATATCTTACCAACATAGCTTACTAGCTTACCTAACCAGCATACCTTACCAACATAGCTTACTAGCATACCTAACCAGCATATCTTACCAACATAGATTACTAGCTTACCTAACCAGCTAGCTTACTAGCATACCTAACCAGCATACCTTACCAGCAAGCATACCTTACCAACATAGCTTACTAGCATACCTAACCAGCATATCTTACCAACATAGATTTCTAGCTTACCTAACCAGCATACCTTACCAACATAGCTTACTAGCATACCTAACCAACATAGCTTACTAGCATACCTAACCAGCGAACCTTTCCAACATAGCTTACTAGCATACCTAACCAGCATACCTTACCAACATAGCTTACTAGCATACCTAACCAGCATACCTCACCAAAATAGCTTACTAGCATATCTAACCAGCATACCTCACCAACATAGCTTACTAGCATACCTAACCAGCATACCTTACCAACATAGCTTGTAGTCTACCTAACCAGACAGCATACCTTACCAACATAGCTTACTAGCATACCTAACAGCAACCATTACCAACATAGCTTACTAGCATACCTAACCAACATACCTTACCAACATAGCTTACTAGCATACCTAACCAGCATACCTTTCCAACATAACTTACTAGCATACCTAACCAGCATAC
>NW_018408351.1:613892-645537 GCF_002113885.1 Mizuhopecten yessoensis | reverse complement strand
CCAACATAGCTTACTAGCATACCTAACCAGCATACCTTGCCAACATAGCTTGTAGTATACCTAACCAGCATACCTAACCAACATATCTTACAAGCATACCTAACCAGCATACCTCACCAAAAAAGCTTACTAGCATACCTAACCAGCATACCTTACCAACATAGCTTACTAGTATACCTAACCAGCATACCTAACCAGCATACCTTACCAACATAACTTACTAGCATACCTAACCAGCATACCTTACCACCATAGCTTATTAGCATACCTAACCAGCACACCTTACCAACATAGCTTACTAGCATACCTAACCAGCATACCTTGCCAACATAACTTACTAGTATACCTAACCAGCATACCTTACCAACATATCTTACAAGCATACCTAGCCAGCATACCTCACCAACATAGCTTACTAGCATACCTAATCAGCATACCTTACCAACATAACTTACTAGCATACCTAACCAGCATACCTTACCAACATAGCTTGTAGTCTACCTAACCAGCATACCTAACCAACATAGCTTACTAGCATACCTAACCAGCATATATTACCAACATAGCTTACTAGCTTACCTAACCAGCATACCTTACCAGCAGCTTACAAGCATACCTAACCAGCATAAATGTACCATATCAACATACCCATCGAATATACGTATTGAACATGACTAACTAGCATACCTTGTGTATATAGCTAACAGGCATTCTTATCGAACCATTTCACTGAACATAGTTAATGAACATGTCTAATGACCATACTTTATGAACATACCTAACAACATAATCAACTAAAATACCTATAATGAACATTGCTGAGGACCCTTCATAACGTACCCAACAAACATTCCTAATATACATGTACACACTCATATGGTGATTCAGTCCATGGTATATGCAAGTCAAATATAGTTGTCAGATAATAATAGGCCAAACGTAATTAACATATGTATAAAACAAATTCGTTTGTGTTTGTGTCGGTTTTATCATCTTCTATAAGAAAAATGGACTTGAAAGTGTATTCCATACATTATAATCCAGTAAATTTATATCATATATTCTAACGAATAGTATGTATGGTGGATAGCACGTACCGTCTGGTTCTTCCATATCGGCCACTACCACCCAGTGTCTTTGTGAGCTGAGGTCGAACTGAACAAGTTGTGTCTTGTTACTGGAAGCTGGGTCTTTGCTCTTGGCTGTGTAATACAGTAGATTCTTAGCAACATGGGACTGGATGTGAGTGGTGTCCTTGGTGACGTTTGTAACCTCACAGCGGATTGGCTTGTATGTGGCGCTAGAGGACAGCGATGACACCTGGATCATACATATGTGGGTACTGTTGGTCATCACCACAGCATTTTCGTACAGCGGGGTTGTCTCTGAAGAGAACACTTTCTTTTAACACAGTTTAAGCTTTGTGGCACCTTCAACAACCATACTTGTGTCAGTAAAAATAGCAATAGAAATACTAAAAGTAACAACATCTAAGTGGTAATATACCCATGTAAACATTAATTAAGAATTACTATAAATATGGTCTTAATTATGATCCTTTCTATACCTCTTTACTACAAACTACAATTCATGTAAGATCCAATAACTATTTGTTACTTATATGTAAATGTGTTTGTTGAATAGGAGAAATAATGGTAACCTTTTTATCAGTACAGTGTTTATCAGATAAGACAGTTTTTGTAACTTAAGTATCAATGTCAGATAAGACAGTTTTTTTAACTTAAGTATCAATGTCAGATAAGACAGTTTTTGTAACTCGAGTATCAATGTCAGATAAGACAGTTTTTGTAACTTAGTATCAATGTCAGATAAGACCGCTATTGTATTTTATCTAAAGTGTCAATGTCACATCAGACAGCTATTTTAAGCAAAAATCAATGTCAGATAAGACCGCTTTTGTATTTTATCTAAAGTGTCAATGTCAGATAAGACAACTATTTTAAGCAAAAATCAATGTCAGATAAGACAGTTTTGTAACTTAAGTATCAATGTCAGATAAGACCGCTATTGTATTTTATCTAAAGTGTCAATGTCAGATCAGACAGCTATTGTATTTTATCTAAAGTGTCAATGTCGGATAAGACAGTTGTTTTATCTTTTAATGTCAATGTCAGATAAGACAGTTGTTTTTGTAACTAACGTATCGATGTAAGATAAGACACTGTTGTAACTAAAGTTATAATGTCAGATAAGACGCATTTTTGTAACTTAAGTACTAAGACAGATGTTTGTAACTTATCAATGTCAGATAAGATAGATAGTTGATACTCACGAGAACATGTCATTCCGTCTGGGTCCAGTGTGTAACCATCCCCACACAAACACTTGGGTTGTAAGGCTGTGTTAACACATATGTGATTACAGGTTTTAGTGGCGCATGGATCTGTAAAGCAACCAAAACTCTAGTGTAAGTTTTACAGATAATATGTAAAGGAAAACAGAAGTCTCCCTCAATCACTCTTCTTTTGATGTAGGTTATTATATTGAATATATCTATCACTAACAATCATTTCACATTTGATCATTACACATGTATTTTATTTGTAATTACCATACATGCATATTTAACTCACTCTCAACTCCTCTGAAAGAATGTTTGATATTGCTCAACTGCTGTTAAATTTTACGCTCCGCTGAAAGATTTTGTTCTCATTTTCCACCCGAGTGTTACTGTAAAGGTGGTAATTTTCGCGTTTGGAAATATTTGCCTTGTAACTCTTAATTTAAGTTGATCGCAGTGTGGAATTTATTTGCGCTGGCAACGGTTTTAAAATCTCAATATTTTATATATCTACAATGAAAACCTATTAAATCTATAAATGATTATGTGTTTGTGGTTATATGCGCGAACATACTTAATGCGAAGAAAGTGAACATTTTGACATCGCAAAACTTTTAACTTTTACAGTATTTGACTCACTCCCCACTGACAAAATATTTTGCTCACTCTCTACTGACCGAATATTTTACTTACTATCTACTGACAGAATATTTTACTCTCTTTCTCTACTGACAGAACATTTTACATATGTGTATATGTATATTAGATACACAAGCTTTTGTTTTCTTTAAATTAAATACACATATAAAATGCAAATGGTTTTGTTTTCTCTATTTAATTCATTCATTTTATTTGCTTTATTTTGAGCAAACGAATACCAAGTCTGAATTCCTTGTATATTATCTTTATTGAATCGGTGTAATGCAAATAAGTTCCAAGTACGAAAATGAGAAAAGTTGACGCCGCGAAATTAAAGCGATTTACAGTATTTAACTCATTCTTTAATGACAATATTTCATTCACCATCTGCTGACGTAATATTTCACTCACTTTCTACTGACGGAATATTTTACTCATCATACATTGCGGAAAAAACTATTCGCTAAACACGTAGAACATATTTTACACACTCTACATCTAGGGAATAATCTCCTTTCTCTTTTGTGGAACGAAATTTCTCTTACTCTTCAATTAAATGATTGTATCAACCATCGCGAAAATGTTTTGTTCATTTTCAACAGAAAACATGTTTAACTTATCCTCATCTGGAGGGTAGTACTTACTTTCTAACGGAGTCTTCTGTACAGCAGGGTTGAAGAAACCAACAGCATACGGGTTACTCGGATAGAAACTATGATAGGCATATCGGTCTCCTGACGTCTTGAACATACACTGCATCTCATAGGAATCATAATTTATCAGGCAGATATTGCCCTGAAATAAAAGTAATTGTAACCATCATCAGTTAACATGATTACATAAATATATATTTTGAATAACACAATGTGTGTGCTATCCCTATACCTCATGCACTAATTAAAGTTGTATTCTTTTCTTCAATATTTCAATTGTCACAGGCTAAGAAAAAAAACACAATTTTATACTGGCTAATAAAGGCCAACCCTGAACCTAAAATAGCATTGTTACTAGCTAATGAAGGCTAACTCAACTTTCCAACATTGATTTGTCGAATGCTAATAAAGGTAAAACTCAACTACTCGACTTCAGTTGTTTCTGGCTTAATTAAGGAAATTCAACCCCCTACTTCAAAAAATGTTGCTAGCCAATCCAGAACAAATCCTAAGATTAGGAAAAAAATGTAAGACGAGTCGTTGACTCAATTTTGTCATCAAGTATAAATAAAGATTATTATTATTACTTCTTAATATTTAATTGTTACTGACCTGACGAAAGAAACCAAAATATTTCCAACTAAAATTATGTTACTGGCAAATAAAGACCAAATGCTGCTTTTCAGCGTCTCATTATTATTCGCATATGAAGACTAATTGAACCAAATTGAGGCCAAACTCTGCCTAGTAACCATTGGCTAAAGGAGGCCAAATTCTGCCTAGTAGCCATTGGCTAAAGGAGGCCAAACTCTGCCTAGTAATCATTGGCTAAAGGAGGCCAAACTATGCCTAGTAACCATTGGCTAAAGGAGACCAAACTCTGCCTAGTAACCATTGGCTAAAGAAGATCAAATTCTGCCTAGTATTCATTGGCTAAAGAAGGCCAAACTCTGCCTAGTAACCATTGGCTAAAGAAGGCCAAACTCTGCCTAGTAACCATCGGCTAAAGAAGGCCAAAATCTGCCTAGTAACCATTGGCTAAAGAAGGCCAAACACTGCCTAGTTACCATTGGCAAAGAAGGCCAAACTCTGCCTAGTAAACATTGGCTAAAGAGGGCCAAACTCTGACTAGTAACCATCGATCGGCTAAAGAAGGCCAAACTCTGCCTAGTAACCATTTGCTAAAGAAGGCCAAACTCTGCCTAGCAACGTTCAGTTGTCACTAGCTAAAGAATGAGCCCAGATCCTGTTCGACAAAAATGAAAGGTTGCAGGCTGATGAAAGTAAAATATTTATTCTCAACATTATCATTAATTGATGAAGGCAAAACCCTATCTCCCGTCATGCAACTATTCATTGACTGCCATACCTCAATGACAGCGATGGAGGTGAACTCGGTTCCAACCAGACGCCGGATGACCCTACGGCCTGTTCCATCATATGTTGCTGTTTCCACAGTCATACGATAACTGTCCACCCAGTAAAGTTGTTTCTCATTCATATCTAAAGTCATATCGTCTACGAAACCAAAGCTTGTGGAAAGGATCACCCGCCGCTCGCCTCCATACAAGTTACTCCTCTCCATTTTACCATCTTCATAAGCCGAGGAAACCCAGAATAGGAATCTAGGTAAGAAAAAAGGCAACTTGAAAAACCAAACATCGTTACGGTTTGAAATTACCTGTAGTTTATTGTTTAGTGCATATACAATGTATTGTACACTGAGGTACATTGTTTACTCTGACATATAGTTCACTGTGAGGTGTAAACTGCGTTTTGTGTTAACAGTAATACTGATTCCTGTGGTTATAGTGTATATGATTGTATAGTGTTTATTATAGTATATTCTACCACGTTAACGATGTAACGACACTTTTCACTGGTTAATAAACACGGATTATTGGACTGCTTGTCCTAAATAATAGTATCCATATAGAGCTGGTTACTGATCTTGATACCAATTTAATTGGGTGGCAGACAGTTTAAGAAATATATATCTTTTTACAAATGTGTAACGCAACATTTTCATTAATGAATCAAGTGCAAGTGGATAAAACAAGTATTCTGTCACTCAAGTGAAATATACATTTCTAGTACTGAAACTGGACTTGCGTATCTATCACTATATGTTTGATAATAATATCCTCAAAAAAATGCTTAATCAATGCTAGCTATCCATTTGTCCGAAATAACTGACTTTTTTTTTACAATGTTTTAGGAAGAATCTCCTTATCTGTTATATCTGTCAGTCTTATCTGTAGTACACTAGACAATGTATGTTAAGGAAGGAGCACCCAATTTCTTCTACATTATGTCAATTTATTCCTGAAGTACGATTTTCAATGAATGTTAAGGAAGAACAACCAATCCGTTCTATCTGTCAATTTTCATGTAGTACGAAAGGCAAGGAATATTTTAGAAGGAGTGCCCAATTTATTCTACTTGTCATTCTTTCCCCTGTAGTACGCTAGACAACGAATATTTTAGGAAGGAGCTCACAATTTATTCTACTTGTCATTCTTTCCACAGTACTATTCGAAACAAAAAATGTTTGCTACAAGACAAAGAAATACGGTTCCATTATAAATCTCCATAGTTTGTCCTCGATAGAGAGGGAATAATATTCAAATACAAGTATCAATGACTCAGGAATGGTTAGCGTTGGATTTCATATACGAATACAATTAAATGAAATGCTAAAAAAAACATGAAATTCAAATTTATTAGGATGGAAGGTAGTCAAGATGTTAGAAGTGGATTTGTACGTTTATACAATGAGCAGCAAGTGATAACTGGAATAGCCGTTACATACTTGCTTTCGGCGTCCAAAGCCAAGGCTGCTACGTATTCGACGTCATCAGTGATAAGTATTTTGGTGTCAGCCGGATCTAATGAATTTGCAGGTTTCATAGCTATCCAGTGTAACAGCGGGTCGCTCCAGTAAATATTTTGCGTCAAATAATCGAGATCAAGCTTACAGATTGCTCGTGACAATCCCTCAAACACTTTTGTTGTCTGGTTGATGGTTGAAACCGTCTGGTCATTCAAGGTTGTTGTAACGTTATCCCAGCGGTAGATACTATTTGTATGTACGTCTATATAATACATGGCATTACTAGATGGGTCAGGCACCAGTTGGGTAATCAAGATGTTTTCTTGCAGAAAAGGATGCTGGGTACTGGGGGTAGCCCCTGTCATATCCTTGGGGTCGATACCCTCAAACAGTTCCACGTGACCAGGGAAAGGGTAGGGGAACAGTGATACAACCACACCCTTATTCACTAGGACCGTGGCAGGAGTTACTGAAATGATAAAATAATATATTTACTGACAATGATTGGGAAACACGGAATATTACTCCAACAAACTTTCACAAAAGGTTTAATTTAAAGGTTACCACAACACAATATTTGAACATTCGTTGTTTACATTTCCATCAAATGACTGAAGAGACAGCAGCAATCACTCACACGTCGGACATTTGATGTTACAGTTATAAATACGCGAAACAGTGCCAAAACACTTGGCAGCCAATGAAAGTTTCAAATATTAAAACATCATATGGATTTATCATGACAGCGTTATTTTTAGGTGTCATTTATTCACTTATCGTTGATACTACTTGAATATGTATTTAATGTAGTGGAAATGTCGTAGTGATCTACAAAAGAAGAGGACTTCCCCCCCAGAGCCTTTCGAGATTCGGAAAAGAAACAGGATCTACCAGTAAAGACACAGAAACATTGGGATACAAGCAACGCTGACTGGAACAAAAGTGTAAGTGTTCGTGAAGGGACTTTTGCAGAGACTTTTTGGAGTCCTGACTCAAATGCAGGTTTATGGAAATGACGACGCAATGTACAGAAAACATTTCCGGTACGTGGGTCATTTAAGGTCAGCAACGTTCGTCACAGGTCAGCTTTGTGACACAAACTACGATCACAATATCCCGGTATTCCTGTCTACTAAAGAGGGGGTAGAATAACCGAAGATGAACTACATGGCAGTTGAAGAAAAACCAGATGTTTACTTGAATATTATCTTAGTGCCAGCTCTGATAGACAACGAGAACAGAACGCAAAAGACAATGATGACACATTTATTTTAATTCTATAAGAGCCGCGTTGGTGTAGTGGATAAAGGGAGGAACGCTACAGTGCAGTAAGCCTAGCGATATTGAAAACAGCAATGGTTAGCATAGGCTGCAATATGCCATCAGCAACTCATTTGACGGCTGAAGAAGACAGAGCGATTCATGAAGGTAAAGGAAAGAATAATAAATTGTGCAGAATTGTACCCATTCTCGATCATCTTGTGAGGAATGAAAAGTCATATTATTAACATTTCCCTGTAGAAATTGCGCTACTCCCTTAGGAAAAACATTACGACCCCCACAAATCTAAAAACATTAGAAATACTGACTGACACAAAGGAACAATTTAAAAAGGTATGCAGGATAATGTGATGAAAGCAAATACAGCGTCAATACCAGGCCCAAAACTCCGTCTTACCAGGAAAGTCAATACAGACCGAGTTGTTTTTAGAAATAGTTCGTGCATACGGATGTCTATCTTATCAGCTGATTCGGATACCTCTGCGACCGTTAAAATGCCAGACAACATCTACGGATTAGTTACATGTTACCTCAGCTGACTTTAGCTACGTTTTAATTAAGGCGGTATTAAACATCTCCACAAAACGTAGAGAAAGGTGTTGCGACTGGACGCACCGTTTCTGACATACTCTTTATAATGGAGATGAAATCCCGTCATCAACACATCGGGAATAGAGATTTAGACGAGGATCTTTGTCTTTCTATCTTGGTAAATGAGACGTCCCTTAGTCTTTATCTGCTCTGATATGATCATTGCATTCCAAGGTTCCTGCCATTAGAATCTCGTATGGTAATTCCAAAATTTTCCTTCGCGACTTAGAACTCCTTGAACGCATACGACAATGGGAGTTGAGCATAGAGAGAGGAGGTACTCCAAGCCATCGGAACATAGATCAAAGGTTAAGAAGGATATTGGTTAAAGTGCTGGAAGATCAATGCATTATTCACCTAGAAACCCTGGCTTTTCTGTCTTCCTAAACCACTGTTCCTGACCAATGACATAACTTGTATTCTTCAATGTTAAATCATAGGCAGTTTATTGGGTTATCCGAAACTCACCCACGTGATTTCTCTCTTCGGAGCAAGAACTTACATTAATGTAATCAAATAGTAGCGATATATTTGTTTTTGCTGCACCCTTATGAATTTTGGATACAGCATCAATGGTAGTAAAACAAGAAACTCGAAATATCCTAGTTATCATCTTAATAATTGAGTTGTGTGTAGTTGGTTTTGTCATTTTATTAAACATATACAATATAAACATATATGTGCTGCAATGTTACTGTGTAAACTGTGTTTCGGGTCATCAGACTATGAACCGGAATGAGTAGAAAACGAACGTGACTAAAAAGTTAAAATTAAAATAAAAAGTGATATCACGTTTGGCTCTCGCTTTGAATTTTTTACGACAAATATTCTATTCCGTCATGAATAGCCATTATATGTATCTGTTTTAACGCAAGTTCATGTCATTTTCATATAATGCTGTGTATATCATATTGCCAGTTAACCGCACCTGAAAGTAGTGTGTTGCTTAAGTAAACTACGGAAATATCAAAGTAGACATATAACGTCCCCACCTACGGCATTATATCACTACGTGTGATAAACATGTAATGATGAAAGTAAAAACATTCAAAAGGTACCTCAACCCAGGCACACACTTGTAGCAGACCCTTCCAGGTAGTGTTTATCATTAGGTCAGAGCAGTTAAAACATCCCTAGAGGTACATGTAGAGTGCTTGATATGGGAAAACGCCGTTACCATGACATTAATACTTAAATATACGGCATATACTAAGTATAGGGGGATTAAAAAATCTGTACAAAGTGAAGTGAAACATTTGCATAAATGTTAATCGATATGGGTTTGGCCATGGGGAGCCTGTTGGCTATGTTTTTCACTTGTTTACATAATATTGTTGGAAAAGAAATATTCTGAAGAAATCTTTCTCGTCATAAAATGTTTTTAAATCTTATTATGACAAATTATTTTTGAAGTTTCTTGTGAAAGCTAAACATAGCTAGATGTAAAGCCATGATCACGACATCACGAGTCACATGTGCGTAACTTATATGGTCAATATTTATGTGTGTCCAGATTTCAATGTCATCATGTCCATCAGGGAAATACAATTCAGAATAAAATATGAACGTTAAGGGATCCCCAGAAGATATAGCATGTAGTAAAGTGTCAGTTCTTTTAGAATGAGTAGAGATAGCAAATAGCACATTGCTCCCGTAGAATGAGCAGTGATAGCAAATAGCACATCGCTCCAATAGAATGAGTAGAGATGGCAAATAGCACATCGCTCCCGTAAAATGGGTAGAGATAGCAAATAGCACATTGCTCACATAGAATAAGTAGAGATAGCAAATAGCACATCCCTCCCGTAGAATGGGTAGAGATAGAAAACAATACATTGCTCTCGTGGAATGGATAGAGATAGCAAACAACACAGTGCTCCCGTACAATGGGTAGAAATAGAAAACAACTCAGTGCTCCCGTAGAATGAGCAGGGATAGCAAATAGCACATCGCTCCAATAGAATAAGTAGAGATGGCAAATAGCACATTGCTCCCGTAGAGTGAACAGATATAGCAAATAACACAGTGCTCCCTAGAATGAGCAGAGATGGCAAATAACACAGTGCTCCCGTAGAATGAGTAGAGATGGCAAATAACACAGTGCTCCCGTACAATGGGTAGAGATAGAAAACAATACATTGCTCTCGTGGAATGGGTAGAGATAGCAAACAACACAGTGCTCCCGTATAATGGGTAGAGGTAGAAAACAATACAGTGATCCCGTAGAATGGGGAGAGATAGCAAACAACACATTGCTCTCGTGGAATGAGAAGAGATAGCAAACAACACAGTGCTCCCGTATAATGGGTAGAGATAGAAAACAACACAGTGCTCCCGTTGAATGGGTAGAGATAGAAAACAACACATTGCTTCCGTAGAATGGGTAGAGATAGAAAACAATACAGTGATCCCGTAGAATGGGTAGAGATAGCAAACAACACATTGCTCTCGTGGAATGAGTAGAGATAGCAAACAACACAGTGCTCCCGTAGAATGGGTAGTGATAGCAAATAGCACGTTGGTTTGTCGTATAATGGGTACTGGTCATGGTAACACGGTGCTCCGGTAGAATGGGTAGAGATAGCATATAGCACGGTGCTCGCATAAAATCGGAAGGGGTGGCAAAACATAGTGATTGCTTATAAAAAGGGAAGGTATAACTCGATTCAAGTGTTTTACTATGAAAAGTGTAGTGACAAAATGCACTGATAACTTTCGCAGAGAACATGCAAGGCTTATAATGTGTTATCCTACGACGGTATAGAATGGTACATATTTGTAGTGATAACTACAATATACGGTACGTATATCATCGTATCATACATTAAGTGACTGGTACCATGTAAAAAATGTATTAGTATACACGATAACAGCTGATGGCATCTGGGCGTGCAAGACACGTCCTGACATCGTCATTTCACCTGAAACCGGATTTTTAGGCTAATTCGCATTTAACCGCATACTTAAATCACTAGATTGGGAAAGGAACCAGATTGCACTTGGTCAACCAACACGGTCCCTCCCTGTATCAGCCTGGCTGCATGAGCTTGATCAAAACCGGTGTTCGGGCTCTTGTTCTTTATATTCTTAATGTTGGAGCTTAATGCTTCTAATATCAATCTAATCACATACGACCGTCTATCTCTGTTCAGTCGTGTGATCATGTATGACAGTGTGGTGATGTTTTATTGGGTAATCTTGTATGTCATAGTGTTGATGTCCTATCGTGGCACCCGTAAGCGCGGATTCATGTAGGCGCAAAACCCTTCAACCAACCAACCAACCAACCAACCTACCTATCGTGGTTTTGTATGACATTGATGTTCACTCAAAACAAACATGAACCATCTTATCCCTACGTGTACACATTATATTTTGGTAGAGGGGACTGGTTTGTTTACGTGTAGATAGGTGAACGGACGTATTTCACAATGTGTAAGTTGTTTTTAAGTTGACAGCGTTGTCACCAACAGAGTCTGCCGTCGGTGCGTGACTGTAGTCTAATACTGCAAAAGGTTCTGAAAGCAATTCGTTAACCCCGACTATGTCGCGCCTAGAGCAAAACACTTGGATTGACATAAACGCAACCAAGCGTCTTTTAAATATACATGTGTAACAAACAGATTGTTATCATGCAAATTCATCTGTCAAATGACGAGCACATTTAAATTCTGTACCCAAAATTTTACTCAAACAATAAACACAAAAATAGATTATTTATATTTGCCCTTCAACAGTTCCCCGCATTGGGGATAACACATACTGCGGTATCATTGACTTGTTGTTAGTTGGCAGTTTTTTAAAATTATATTGCTAATTAAGCCCAAAACTGTTCTTATCAATGATTACGTCCAGCTTAACATTTTGTTATTTTTTCTGGTGTTGTGACCTTACGGAGACAACACGGATTGTGGAAACGGTATGGTGTGGACAAGTGCCACTATTAATGTGTACATTGTATTTCGTCACAACACCGTTTACCCTATATGTAAACAAATATAACTGTAATTCGTCACCACACCTTATGCTTGATATTTGTACATTGTATTTGTGTACAAATATAACTGTAATTCGTCACCACACCTTATGCTTGATGTTTGTACATTGTATTTCGACTCGACATTTATTTGTCAAGTGTTCGATCAGTTTATGAAAGGAAACAAAGCTACACCCAAATTCAATACACACATTCAATTTGATTTTCTCCTACACAATAACAGGTATTCGAATTCGATTTGCTATGTTTGAGTCAGGGTTCAAGGTAAATACACAAATACGTGTACAACTATCAGAGGACGACAAGCTAGTCTGTGAAGTACGCAAGCACCACAGAAGACATGTCTGGTCTAGATCTGTATACATACCCTATATGTTATGTAATAAAAGTGAACTATAAGGCGCCGTTTTGGTTTTTACTCATAAAATGTGATATAAATAAATTTTGAATAATGATATTACTTTTATATCTTAAATTAAATTCATGATATCATTAAACAGATTTTATTATGAAAATCGTATTTATGATATTATTCAATAGATACATTTTCATGATAACTATTCATGAATGATATCACATATTTAAAGTCATGATAGTGCTAAATATCATGGTGTAATTATCATAATATTAATTTGTGATATCATCAGATCAATTTAATGAATCGTAAATCTTTTAATTATCATAAGTTCGATTTATGATATCACAAGATAATCTATGAAATGTTACAATGAGCGATTAATGTTTTGAATGTAATTAAAAAGTAATTAGTGGTATTACTTAACGGTGGACTTATTATTTATTTATATTATCTAATTGAAATACTCATATTTGATAACGAAATCGATTTAATGATACCACATTTGTAAACAAATCCAGAAAAGGCGTACATATAGTCAAAGCGAGTGTAGACTGGCAGGTGAAGTTCATTGTGCATCCTTTCGAGGAATCCTACCAGTTTTTAAGTGGTTTTATAATCTTGCCATACAAGACGTTAACATATATAGTGTACTGTGGCGTGTAGTTTACAGCCCCGTCTACTACAGAAATAATGTCATCCAGTCACGACCGGAACAAGTCAACCGTGTCGTACACAATATCTGTCACTGATATAGGCTTCGTCTGTTTTTAAGGCCTTCCCATCCTTACAATAACACTGTGAAAGTAGTGGTTTGTAAAATATAAAGATCCCTATAAAATGCACACACGTGTACGTGTAACAGCATACCCTGCGATAGCCTATGCATACCATGCGTAAGCGGGCTATGGAATGACGTCCAAAGTGTACATGATTGAGGGGAATTTTGTTCCATATACGAACAGTAAATTGACAATTAAATATAGCAATTTAATTTATTTCCGTCGTTTTTGGTATAGTAAAGAAAATAAGTGTCATTGTATAAATTCTATCCCTCGATTTTGTTCAAGGTAGACAACCCTCATCAGGATCAATATTATTGTAAAATGTAAAATAAATGAATTATAAAGACTTTGTGTGTATTTGGTTCAATTTTTCACTCTTTTTGTATGAAACTATGTGTCCTGTTTGCTTTTAGCTTGTATTTAGTAACTTTTATCCATACAATTTCAATAAAAAACGTTTTTTGTAACATGTTGTAGATATTTTATGATATATAAAAGCAACGTTCCTTTTCAATATTTTATTGTTGTAATAGTTTTTAACAATGCCACACACTCAAAAAATGTGAAAGTTGTCAAATTCAATTTTTCGGTATTTTTTACAAAAAAAATCCCCAGTTTATGGGAATGCTTAAATTTTCATAAAATCATCTCTGCATAGTGACATAACCATTATGTGAAACTTTCATTGAATTCTGTTTGCTAATTGTGAAAGGGTGGAGCCTCCTTAAATGTAACATTTTTTTGGTATATACAGGCCTGATGAGAGTAACATCTAAATACACGGTCCGACCCGACCTTATCAACTCTGGTCCAACCGTTTCACCCGTTTCGAAAGCGTCCAAGGTTCCAACTATCATCTCCACGTATAATGACCTCGGCCCACTTGTATAAAACATCTCAAAGTTAAGGAAAATCTAAAGCAATGTATTGTCTATGGGAAATCTTAGACTTGAGGAAATCTCAAGAGTTGAAATGCTTTATACAAGTGGGCCCTCATTCTGTTTATTTACTGATCTGATACTAATTGTTACTAACTTAAATGTATATAGAGAGAGGAATCCTTAAAACATTTGCCCCGGTACTTGTGAACCGAATCATGAAACCGGTCGACATTTTTAGATTAGACGTCAAAATCACGGTACTGGCGGGGTACTGCGTACTATAGAATATACATTATAAGATGTGTCAACAGTTACGGCCGAGGGGTAGTTATAAATAGCGACTATACAACTCGTTCCTACTGACTGGGTTGGATACATGTAGTACACGTGACATATTTCATAGGTTATGACTTGGGTGGATTATCACGAGCACCACAGGTACTGACTTGGGTAGATAATCGTCAAAAAGTGTGATCAAGAGATTACAAATAAAGAGAAAATGGACATATCTTTACACGATAATTCAATCTCAACATCATAATAGTCTCGATTCAGAACTGTCTCTTATATTAGAGACAGTTTATAATAGACAAATGCAAGCAGTTCATCTGTAGATTAAGATGGCCGCCTTCAAGAAGTCAACGCCATCTTGAATATCGTTAACCTATAGATCATTGCTTACAAAGTACAGTTGAAATGCTTCGCATCTCTTTCCCAATGGTAATCTCAGGAAATGTTCCTGGGAGAGATTATCAAGGTATACACCGGCATCCGTTCTCTATGTCTCTACAACATGGTCATGGAATCTATCTTCTCATTAAGTATGGTACCACACTTCGTAACAAAATGTAAGATATGGTCTATATAGTACTCTTTACGTGGTCACAGAGATACTCATTCCATTTGGGTACTGTAGCTAAAAAAATTGTAGCATATCTGGTGGATTCACTTGGTATTGTCCATAGCAAATACAGAGTACAGTATGTATAATGAATATCCCGGTATCTTAGAAAGTCAACATTCGCATATAGTCTTTCTTTCAATAAAACGTTTTCTGTATTGCCTTTTGAAGTTTTGATTAATCTCTTCCTTTGACATAAATTGAACACATTGTATGAAGTTCACAAGATATAGTTGTTTATACCGGGTGGGGAGATTTAAACAAATGAAGTGAGCCACTAAAAAATACAAGTATTAAGGTCAACTTCAACGACGGGCCGAGGCCAATCGTTCCACTTGGGCGGACCCAATCAAACTCAAGGGGTACATATATCCATTAATAGTGTGTAGACGTCACGAAGTCGACCTGCCTGTGTCAAGGTCGCGCCTTACATAGAACTAGATGCAGACCAAGCGTAATGTTACTCTACACAAACATGACACCGACTCGGTACGTCGACCCCAGACTGAACTGTCTAGTATTGGAGTCGGATAAACAGCATAACGAACATTGCAGTCCTCGAACGTATCCACCCATTCAGGGTCTTTAGGAAGAACGACTGGTTTTAAATATGACATCATTTGAAATACACATGATTACAAATATGCATACAACACGTGCGTATGTACACACATAATATGGTGTTTGAGGCGAGGCATTTTTTTTTAATTGAAAACAAGCAAAACAAAAATAGAACTCCTTTGAATACAAAATGAAAACTAGCTTCTTTTGTAAATGGAAAATATATTTGTTCGTAAACACTTCTGTTATTTACGTTTCATGAAGGGTTCTGTCTAGAACATAATATTGTTGATACGCAAACAATGGAAAAATTGTGATTCAGTTCTTGGTATCAGAAAACAGTTAGACCGAGGTCCCTATTTTCCGATGTCGAAATAAAATTAATCGTAAATCGATGAATTCTTATATATAAGTGAAAAATATGTAAATACATGTACGTGATATACGTATAGACATGTATGTTAATCATTATTTCATTGGGATGTGATCTTCGGACCAGAATCTAGTCACGCTGTACGGTCTACATGACACTAGAAAGGTTTGTGTTCTTTACGAACTGTGCTGCTCACATACAGCAAGCCGGGCACGGCCAGTCACGGACATACGGAACGCTTTGTTTTAAATATCAGACACCGAATTAATTTCTAAACATTTCATAGTCCTTTAGACTGCTATCCTCTTATCTCGTGTGAACAAGCATTATACTTATTTGCAAAGCCATATTCCCCACAAATCAATTTCCGCGGTGTTATGGTAGGTTAAGAATCTTTAAGCTTGATACCATGTAACCTAGCAACAAATATATCTTGACTCAAAAACTCCTAATGCCAGTCAACTTGACAGGAGACCAGCTTCCGCTACTGAGCGTACGCTAATGTTCAATTATCTGAAGTACTTGAAGATAGACGTTGCTGTTCCACTTCCGGTATCTAATCAGGCGATTGTCTTTTACTTCCGGTGTGTAATCAGGCGAGAACATAACTAGCCATTAGCCCGTTACAGGTTGCTTATCTTACCATTACAGGTAGGTTGTCATGTACCTGTTCATCAGACAAATACAGGTTGGTCACTTTGTCACCTGTACCTACGTGACAGGGAAGGTCATGTGCTCATTAAGGTCAACGGACAACCATTACAAGCCTTTGCACTACATTGTGATGCCTCATTGAGTGCCGACCTACGGTCGGCCGGGATGGTTAGTCGTGGGTTTGAATTTCCTTCTAAGTGGTTTCTTCCTACAGTAACTTAGTAAACGGATGAACACTACATTTGATATACTCTTGGATCAGTCATGCGGTTATTCATGTATAAATAACACATCACGCGCACGTGCTATTATATAGAAATATAGGCCGTTTTCGTTTAAACGGTTGAACCGGTAAGACAAAAGCTGTTCTTTTATTAAATAAGGTCGGACCTAGTAATCTGATGCTGCATTCAGTCGAGCCCCGACAAAGCCTTGCAAGGCATACATAAACATTTGCAGGTCCGCCAGGATTTATACCCGAAAATGTTGCATTTAAAAACGGACAAACCGGTTGTTCCGCATTTACGAACACACCAATAGACAATTGTCAGAAGAAGCCAACAATGGTGGGTCTTATTCTTCTTTAACGATGCAAAGTTCAATAGAAAACAATAAAGCAACGTAAGCATGAAACAGAATGATGGGCGGTTAGCATCATAATCAAATCACCGAATGTTTAGTTACCAAATCGGTATTCATGAATTTTATTGTTAATTTTTTGTCATTTAAAAATTAACTCTCAGTAAAAGTATATTTGTATACAAACTTCTGTTACTGTAGGGAGTCTGTTGGACAAACGATTGGTTACGCATCGCTTCGGACAATGCCAAAAACAATATTAACATCACACCTCCAAATCGTGAGCTCGAAGTAGACTATTGAAGAATGAAGCATTCTGTTAGAATATGAAAAGTTTCAGGTAGCGACTCATTTTTAGGGATAATCTCGTTCATAGGTGGCTCACACATGCTTATGATGAAAGCATATACACAGTTGGATTCTGGCAGGGAGGGGTTATCGTGGAAGATAATGTAGTTGGTTCTGAGGGACGTGAGCTCTTTCTGTTGCGAACAGTATTTGTTGATCTCTGTCGACGATGTACCAGTTCGTCTTCAGAATAACTGAACCCAAGAATTAACCCGTCATTGGCGATAATAGTTTATTTCAATTAGTGACATAGCTTTGTCTTCTTAATAAATATATATTACCTTTTACTGGTGATAATACTCTATCTCTTTATCAGTATTTTACTTTTTTTAGTAACATAATTCTGTCTTCTTACTTAAAATAGTACCTACTATTTGTGAAATTATAATGTTTTCTCAAACTCATACCGTGTCCAATGTATCCAAATTGCAGAGTTCATTGAGACCAGTTACCATCGAATTGTTCGCAATGTCTGACCCGGAACTTATTAAAAGTGTACATACAACCATACAGGACTTACATATAGGATCTTAAATGAGTTTTCATTTCATTTCATTTCATCAAAGCTCATATAGAATGAAAACAAATTTAAGATACTTTTTATCACATAACTCAGAAACTTACATTTTAACAGGTTTTAGAGCCAAAATGTTGAGGGTTTAATCGAACGGAGACAGCCATTTTGTTGCGCCATTCACAATTTATGACGTCACGTTAGTGTCCATATTATGACGTCACAATCGATATCTGACTGGCACAGCCAATGGAAAACGCTCCAGGGTATATTACACTAGTGGGACATATGTAAAAATATTACACGGGCGAATTCACTGGATAACCGGCCGATTATGTGATAAAATACATTACACGGTATTCGTCATACTGTATGACGTATGGCACCCGTGCACTTTCTCCGACACGACATGCAAGCACTATTTTATCTATGGCGATACAGTCTGAAATATGACAAACTGGGTGGGTATCAAATGTGATCATGTCCTAAAGTTTCTACGATACTATGTATAGATCAACAGCGTGTCGTCTTCGTACCTACGTGTACGTAAATTAGAAGGTTTTAGCATTTTTCGGTTTTTTTTTATATGTTAAAATAATCATAGATAGAAACAAATTGAAGTTGATGTGACAGATACCGGCCCAGCTGGTCATGGTCTAGTTTGTACCCGGATACAAGTATGGTAGACTATTAAGTTGTTCAACTTGTTTACATTATGATTCATGCTTTTGTCCCCAATATATTACCTTTTTCCATAAAAGCTCATTTGGAACATTGCCAATATTTATATAGATCTGAACCATCACACACACACGTGATAACTACCATTGACACGGCTGTTGACGTCTTTTAAGGTACAATATTTTACTTACTGTCGTTACAAATAAACTTATGTTGTAGAATTTTTGGTAGTTTGAAATTGTGTGACAAAAAAGTACGAATTGATGGAGAAGAAAGAACAACATTATAATACTACGGTATTCGTTTTGGTTCGATCTATTGAGCTGAATGCAATCACGTTGTTAAGTGACGGTCGTATTAGGCCGGGTTTTGTTTGTTTCTGCACAATCACGTTGTTAAGTGACGGTCGTATTTGGCCGGGTTTTGTTTGTTTCTGAACAATCACGTTGTTAAGTGACGGTCGTATTAGGCCGGGTTTTGTTTGTTTCTGTACCTTTAGGTTTACCGGAAATGGTATGTGTCTGACACAATCTGATTAAAATCATCTGTTACATGGCTCCGCCTGAACTGAATGTGCCGCGGTCAGGGTCACGTTCAAGTGACCTTAAGATGAACCAATCAGAAGCGCGCTGGCAAAAGTTTGCCAGCGAATCGGAATATCATGGTTGATGGATAAATGTCGAGGGGTATCGAACAGATTAGTTTTCCAAAACAAATATGGCGGCGGTAACTGACGTTTGCACGACGCCAAGGAAAACATACCCATTGGGGTAATAATTGCGTAGGCAACACCGCCATACAGTCTTTCTTCTCTAATAAAGCTTCGAATATCTTTTTCTGTTCGTGTTTCGACGATCAATCTCTGATTGGTCCAAATTTTATGAGTATTTATAAATATAAAGGTCACTTGAACGTGACCCTGACCGCGGCACACTCAGATGTTCAGGCGTAGTACGAAGTTAACGAAGCCATCTAACATATGATTTTAATCAGATTGTGTCTGACATATACCGTAACATATATTAATTTGTATGTATACAATAAGGTCATATATACATTGGTTCAAATGACTTTTTGGGATACTGTTGGAAATTCTTTAGATTTGATTAAAATGCAATAAAATTATATTAGTTTAAATATCCGATTAGGTTTGTGGTCTTTGGTATTAATGAAGCGTTGATACAAGTAGTAAACAATTCGATATTCATGGAAAAGGAATTCGATTATTTGTCCGATGTGTGAGGTGTACGATATTTGAGATGTCTATATGCATAGACAGGTACGATTTCACCTGTGACACTTACGGCTGCCAAAGTCTATACACAGGTACGATTTCACCTGTGACACTTACGGCTGCCAAAGACTATGGCTTCCATACACCGTGATGCATCTCGTGCTCATACATTCTATGGTTGAAATAGTTACTTTATGATCTATAGTACTAGTTCTGTTAACCGGTTTACATATAGGGCGACACATGGACCAGACTATTGCCATGTGTACATAGCAAACTACAACAAACTGTTAATAAACAGGGCATTCTACACAGAAAGGTCAACACCGTAATACCAATGATCTGAGTCCTGAAAGTCTGTCATCGGATTACAAATCCAAACCAATTAGCAAGTGAACGTTGATGGGGTCAATTGACAGGTCATCCTATACACTAGTCAAATGGCCATCAACCCTATTAGTCGCACGAGGTATCTTTGTGTGTATTGATATATATGGAGTATTATTTTAATTTTTAATGCCTAATGTAACACAGTCTGGCAAAAGTCGTGACAATGATATGCATGGATTATGTAGATCAATAGACAAGTGTATCGGACTGTATACCTGTAGGTATATAGGCTACCTGTATACGGCCCCGGGAGGCTGTTACTCTCTGTACAGTGAGGATTACTACATGTTTAAAAACAATCTACAAGATGTATTTGGGCCTGTATTGCTCACCTGTTGTTCAATGTTGGTCAACTATATTTAAAGTCGAAATGCAAATATCAGCCAACAAAGAGACTACAAAGTTCGGTGCATAGAATTACACCGCAGCTCCAATGTCATATTGATAAGATCTATAAATCCGGTTGTCTGTGGCGTTATCATTTACGATAGTGTGACATCATCTTTATTCTCCTTTACGGGGCTATCCTGTATACAACGTAATTTTATGTTTTGAATTCATGTAAGTTAGGATCTAGTATAGCTTGGTTTTAAAACTGTTATTAACATAATCTGGTATGCTACATTGCCAGCCGAGGAATATTAAATATTTATAGCTTCAGAACATGTGAATGTAAAGTCAATAGGTCAGATCGATCGTCTGTTGGAGCTAACACACAGTGCCAGTCTAAAGGCAAACAGGCAAAAGCATACAGATAATCCGTGAGGACACACCTAAGGAGGTATGTTACATTGATGTGGCATGTATCTGCCCCAAAAAGAGTTCCAAACTTAGAAACTTAATTAACATCTTTCACGATTAGTACTATTGGTTTAAAAATAATCTACCCGATGTATTTGGGGCCTGTATTGCTCACCTGTTGTTCAATGTTGGTCAACTATATTTAAAGTCGAAATGCAAATATCAGCCAACAAAGAGACTACAAAGTTCAAGCTGGATTTCGTCATTTAATGCAACCCTTCAATGTAGTATGACACAGGCCAAATATAACTCAATGCCTCGTGGTTCGTTAGAAGACGAAGTTTGAAGACTTCAATAAAGACCATGCTGATTCTCTAAACATGATAATCCCTCGCCTTTAACTTTCTTATAAGATTACACCTGTGACCTTGAAAGAATGTCTGGGTTATATATTTGGATGAAGTGGATACCATTTACCCCAGGAATCTACATGCAAAATACAATGACCCTAAGCCTTATAGTGTATTTAAAGAACTCGTGAAAAGAAAACCGTTTATGACAGACGCAGCACCATGGCTGCTTGGTATGAGGCCACAGTCATTTCGTGCCAGGTGAGCTAATAATGACAAAACCGAAGTCATCAAGTAATAACCATTATATATAACAATACAATTATTTTATCAAAGTGTCACACATTAATTTACAGTAAAACAAATACAATATAAAAACCATTAACAGGAATTAATATCCGGCCTAATGCTGACCTACGAGACACTATAAAAACACATGATACATATCATTTTATCGTTAACAGAATTCACCTAAAAATACTCATAAAAAGATGTTACTTTTGTGTTACATCTATAAAACATTACCAAGGAAAAACTTTTAGTATTTCAGGATGATAGATATGTGGTTTCATAATAATTAAATATATATAACCTTTGCAAGAAATCCTGTAATGAGAACATCTCCAAGTATCCCATTACTATTCAAATTTAAAATTGATATTAATAATAATAAAAAAGAAAACAGATGCTTTTAAATTACATGATTATCAAGTTAAATAGTAGTTTCTAATGATGCACTATAGATACATGTACTATTCACCTAGATGATATCACTGCACTATATGTGCTTTGCGTCTATTGTAATAAACAAGTTGAAAGCTGAGTCTGGATGCTATTACAGTTCATTATGGTGATGAATTTCTGTTCCTCGTTTAACATTGCGATTTTTTCCCGTGGCCATGGAAAAAAGTTCAAACCTTATATCTTCATATTGTGGATATTTCACGAGGAAGTGTATTTCATCATATATTTCCTGAATATCATAATTAAATATCAATAACCTGTACAAGACATCCTATAATGAGAACATCTCCAAGTGTCCCATGACTATTAACATTGAAAATTGATATGAAATAACAGATATCCGACAGAGATTTAATATAATGTGTAATGTTTTTATAGGTTCTTTCAACTCATAGAGCATTGGGTAAACAGGCGAGGTGTTTTCATAGATTATATGTTGTATCTATTTGGCGGCACAAAAAATGCGACGTAATACTCAATCTTTCTATTATTATCATTATGAGGTCATGATTCTCTTCGTTCTTCTTCCGTTAGGAACAGCGAAGTTTTGTGTATATGGACGTCTTTAAATATTTAAAGACCCAAGGTGTTTTTGAATTCTAAAATAAACGTGACTTGAATTTGCATGATAACCAATTATCTCTCGTTTGAAATATATCAACAATGATATCCCCCCGTATTCATGTAACAACCTAAATGGCATCCCTATTACGAATGTAAACACCTGTATAATTATACGAGGGGAATTCTCCACCATTACAGGTATAGAGGCGATAATGTCGCCTGTCCCACAGATTGTTTATATTTGATAAACATTATTTCGTAACACGGCTCAGTGTATATTCTCCTCCCTATATCAAGGTAAGTAGTTTCCTTTAAATCGACATGAACCTACATGCTTCACGCATGTAATACCAGTTTCCTGAAGCTTTGTAAGCTTACCCAGACCTTCTACAGAACATGTCAGACTGAGTCCATTCTCCATAGAACACGTTTTACATAGTCGACTTTGGCGGGAAAAAGTAAATGCGCAAAAGGCAGTCTAGCCCTTCATGCCAATTTCAAAAACGGTATTGCATTGATTGAAACATTTTTTTCGGGACATGTTAAGTTTGGCTTAAAATTGAAATATTCTCTAGAAATACTCCAGCATCACCTTTCCAGGGTTATCAACGATACCCCAGGTGAAAGGTGCTCGCTGGACATTTGTTCGAATTTCATTCTAAAATCATTACTTCTTTGTTTTCATGTGAATACCCTTAGACAATAAGTTAATTTAAATATAAGAGTTGTATAGGTATGCCATGACACGTTGAAAACAAATAAGTAATGATTTTAGACCGTTCATGCCCTTTTGCATCTGGATACCTTAGAAAATGTCACTGATGTTGCAGTATAGATGTTAAAGCCGCATAAAGTCGTAAATATGTTTGTGATATTTCAAATGTGCACAATATTGGACCCTAGCCCAATATTGAATAAGTAACCAACTTCACGCTAGTCCCTGTAAGTGTACTACATGTACCGGGAAAGGTATAGTGTCACTCATTTTGACTAGGTAATCACCGAAATCAATTAGCGAACACAAACAAGGTAACACACCGTTCGTATGTCCTACTTCCTTTAGGCGGTAATGATAAACAACATATGTTTCTGCTAACAGGAGCGTCCGGTCCAGTTACATACAGGTACATACACAACTGTGCGTATAGCTTTTAATGACCTTAGCGCTTAATAGGACGATAAACAAAATAAAACCTCAAACCATATAGTAGTGGTTCGGAAATGAGTCAATATCCCCTAAAAATACGGAAGATTCTCATTGATTACTTAATAACGTTCTCTACAAAGTACAAGAGACTTCACTAACGTCCCTTACATATGAACACAGAACGCTAGCTAATGAGAGCTATTGGAACATCAGTATGGTGACAGGTTTACTAATCCAAGTAAGACAATTTAGCAGGTAGTGTACATGTGATCACAGATAAGTATGGTTACCCTGATAAGACCTGTAACATTTAACACCCTAATATCACACAAGTACCATTACTCTGCTTACGTAGTATCAACATGTCACTGAATATTTATAGATATTTATGGTGGCATATTTCTGCCATCCACTTGCGACTTACGAGTTACGTATGTCGACATAATTATTGAAAGATGTCGACATAATCTGAGAAGATGTCGACATAACTGTTAAATTATGTCGACATATTATCACATTTGCCGAGATAATTTTGCCGAGATAATTATCTCGTAAGTGGGTAACTCGGCTTTTTATCGTGTTAATGCTCGGGTGTGACATCGACTTGCCACTTACGACTTGCCACTTACGACTTATTTATGTCGACATCCTAGTAGATTATTGCCGACTTACCAAAACGAGGCTTGTGCACGAGGACCGCGAAGGTGGGCTGATGGTGACTGAACAGTGGTGACTATACTGGTGAGTAACTTGGTAAAATCAATGTAAATATGGGAAATCAAAGATATGGATATTACAGTAGGTTACTATGATGTACAGAGTTTATCAATCAAAGAGGGATTTTACATAAATAAGTCGTAAGTGGCAAGTCGTAAGTCGATGTCACACCCGAGCATTAACACGATAAAAAGCCGAGTTACCCACTTACGAGATAATTATCTCGGCAAAATTATCTCGGCAAATGTGATGATATGTCGACATAATTTAAAAGTTATGTCGACATCTTCTCAGATTATGTCGACATATTCTCAGATTATGTCGACATCTTTCAATAATTATGTCGACATACGTAACTCGTAAGTCGCAAGTGGATGGCAGAAATATGCCACCATAGATATTACATCAATTATAAATTACCTGTATTAAGAGACGTAGAACAGGTTAATGACTCAACCTACACATACCCCTGACAATACGGTATGGACTTTATCAGAATATTACTGATATAGGATGCAATCATTGTAAATTCTACCTGTTTCTACTGGGTCATTTGGGTGTCAAGTAATCCCTTGAGTGTGAAATTATTGTGAACTGTATATCAACTACATGCTGGATTCTAGAGTGGGGAATCAGTGTAATTCATTCTACGGTTTCAAATAATTTCAAATAGCACTTTTACTTAGCTATTTTACTTTAGGATTTCTAACAGCTATTTCTCTGAAATTTCCATTGTTTACTTTTGTGGCTATTACACATACGGATAGCTTTTTTACTACAAGATAAAAAAAATACTGTACTATTCCGCTAGATTACTTGTATGGTATTATTAGAACTATTATTTTTTGTAAATCAGTGCCAAACTTCCTGATTGTCGTACGTAGAGTATTGGTCTATGTATACCTGGTAGTGTGCGTCAGCAGTGTTACAATGAGGAGCTCCAGTGCAGTTATTCTGCTAGATTACTTGTATGGTATTATTAGAGCTATTATTTTTTGTAAATCAGCGCCAAACTTCCTGATTGTCGTACGTAGAGTATTGGTCTATGTATACCTGGTAGTGTGCGTCAGCAGTGTTACAATGAGGAGCTCCAGTGCAGTCCTCTATCGACACGTATATAGGTAGTTATGTAAACTGATTAACAGAGCATACCGAAACCGTCAAACTCCGTGGCATTTATATTGATCCTTATCTTTCTATAAGAACTCACTTGTAAAGGAGCCCCCACCTTTGGTATACAAGCCCGTGTCATACAATAACCGTACCAGGAAGCAGCCAGGTAATAAGGCCCAAGTAGTTATATATACACTGGACATACAAAATTGTATTCTTCGTCAAGTAAAGATATATTTTATTGTATTATTGTTTGACTGTTTATCTCTGTCATATGTTCTGATATGTAATTTTTCACGTTCCTGTCTTGATAAAGGCGCAGATAGCCCTGAAAATTTGACAAATGTCTGCACTGTCGCAATCACACTGTACTTCTTTGTCCAGGCACTGTCTTTTTGTAGTGAATATGGTAATAATACGTAATACCCAGAAAAATGGAAAGGAGAAAAAAATTCAACTGAAGCCATTAATAGAAACGTTCACGGCCTACCTGAATTTTAATACAAAGACAACTTATAATACCCGAGTGAAATCGACAATACCGCACGTTCAAATTGTCATTTACAGATCAAACTGTCTCAGTTGCAAGAGAAACACATAAAAGTGTGCACAGTTAGGATCCCCTCGGCGTGGTATTATTGTCAATCATCAATCACAATAACAGTATTTTCAAACGATCAAACCAGCTAGATCCGGAACTAGCATAAAACAGCTGTGTCAGAAACCGATCTTAACAGGATAACGCAATAAACCCCTCAACAGATTTGCTATTCATATCATATAAACAAAATTTAAAGAGCCTTACTAAGCATACATATGTATTTAGGTTATTCAACGTCTGCTAGACTAGTCTGACCATGTCAAAGACGGCGAGGTCGTTAGTTTAACCATATCTGGGGGTAGCTACCCTACTTACAAAAGATCGAAACCAAATGCCGCTCACGACGTGAACGTTCGACGAGTATGACCTGTATAATACTATAGTCGTTTTATTCTAACCAAAGTGACAGAACCTCGATTTCCTGTGGTCTCCTCGCCCATCCAAACTATCTATCCAGAACAACAACGCCATAAGTAAGTGAAGGGAACGACAAGTTTGGAGGCAGAGTCCGACCATATTTGGGATGGCTTGTCTACTGTTCCGATCATGGGGATGAGATGATCCGTAATTTGCAGTACTAAACGTACTTGAACAGCTTATATCTCATGTAAAATAGCAATCGATATAACCATTATTCTGTCATCTGTCGTCGTCAGGACGTCGTCAAGGGACTTTCCATTGTCTCGGTCTTATATATGATTATTTGAATGAACAAATTCATCTCGGCCAATCATACTATACATTATTTTCACGTAAAGTGTAACAATATTTCGTTTCGAATTGGTGATATCGCTTTAGATATAGTAGCAATTTCACTGATATCACTGACTGTGTGCATGTATGACATTTTAGGTTAGCATATGAATGCTACGTGGATTCGATAATGTGATACTTTCGTCATCAATGTTTAGCACTAGTACNACCCCCACCCCCACCCCCGCCAGAACGGTGGGGAAAGTTCTTCCCGTGACAGAAGACACCATGTTTGATACGTCGATGATCCTTCATCAGCCATATACACTAACAGTGAATTCAAAATTCAAGATATTCCTACAGCAATCTTATTCGTAATCGATTTTTTCCAACAAGGAAGGAGAACATTCTAGATCTCTTCATCACAGACCGACCCTCGCTCGTAAACAGGTGTACAGCAGCGCCAGGACTGGGGAATCATTGATAAACGCTAGGGCTAATGCTGGCCTCAATGACCACCACATCGTGATCTCTTAGTCCAACTCCTCCCGGAAACTACCAAGATCAGACTTACAGCGTTACTGGAAGACCATGTGCCATTCCCAGACTTACAGCCTTTCTTAAAGGCCATATACCATTTCAAGACTTATTGTAAGTCCAAGTGCCATTCACTGACTTACAGCCTTTCTTGAAGGCCATGTAAAATTCCAGACGTACAGCCTAGCCCATGTGCCATTCTCTGACTTACAGCCTTTTCGGAAATCCATGTGCCATTCCCTGACTTACAAACTTTTTTTGAAGGTCATGTGCTATTTCTAGTCTTACAGCCTTATTGGACTTCCATGTGCCATTTCCAGACCTACAGCCTTATTGGAAGACCATGTGCCATTTATAGACTAACAGCCTTATTGGAAGCCCATGTGCCATTCCCAGACTAACAGCCTTATTGGACGTCTATGAGCATTCAAGTTGTCTACGACTAGATACAATCAGTCAAGCATCTGGCAAAACAAGTTGAAGGACGCTATATTCAACAGAGTTCGTCTTGGAAGGATATTGCTGTAGATAACAGCGTCTCAAGAAATCTACTAAGGCCGCCTTCTAAGGAAGCGTACAGGGATGGCATCACCAATATCATCAATTTACCATTTGCAGTCTGGCTATTGGCGGACCTCAAAATGCAAGGGGCAACCTGGCCGGATCAGGTACCACACAGACCTCTTGGGGAACTTGCTGCAAACCTAACTGTAGTTAAGATTTGTTTACTCCGGGCATCATCTATTTTGGGTGTTAACTGGTCAACGTTGTCCCAATATACAACATGCGGAAGACGAATAAGGCAGAGCTGACTATTTTGCTTGACCAGTGAGACATAGCTGAATGTCACTGTACAGGACCATACTATTACTGTAGTAATACAGACAACAGTGACCAGACAAATGCCATACCGTTGGACATCCCCAAGGCTTTTGTTAAGCAGTCGCATGAGGGACTCGTGTGTAATTGAGACATAACAATTGAGGGAACACGCATTGCTGGGTCAGAGACTTTCTCATTGACCGACACTAAAATGTTCTTTTGGATGGCAAGCTACCTAGAATCAAGGCTGGTCAGTATTAGTGCTTCAGGAGAGTGTCGAAAGAACGATTTAGATCAGGTATCAAGTTTTTGCGTTCAACAATTTGCACACGAGTGTACTGTAAAAACAGAAAAGGAAAACTGCTACCGCCAGACCGACGGGGATGCGAGCGAAGACATCCGAACTCTGGACGAACGCTTTAACCAAATGAGATAACTGGTCCTAGGAGATCGCTCTCGTCCAGTTCTGCTATAGTTACCTATAAAAGGATGAGGCTTCCCAACGTCTAGACTATCCTAACGAAGTGAAAACAGGTTGGCGCTCAAGGAATTTCTTCCAGGAATGCCAAGTCATGCATGTTACCAGCAAAGCAAAGCCGTTGAAGCTTATGCCATATCAACGTCTCTTAGAGGAAACAGATACTGCAAATTATTCACATCATCGTATTGACCCAGTGACGAAATCAGTCATTTTCAACCAGAAATTTTCTCCGGGAAACATCCAACAGCGATTTCAGAAGACACAGAACCTGCATTATAACACGCTTTTCAGACCGGAAATGGTATATTCTTGTGTCCTTTTGAGCAATCACATTACCAAGAACGTCCGGAAGCTGGAAATGGTAAACCTTCAAGCCGCACTTTTTGTCTCGTGTCCGTAGTTTTGTATTTCTAGACTATGAAGACAAATTATAGGATGAATACAGTAATCAATTATCATGTTTTGCTATAATTAAAAAACTGTATCCTAACATATCGTTATCATCATTGATCATCCAACTTCCTGTCCCACACACTGTTTACATAAAGACTCTTTTTTTTTTTTTTTTTTACATCGATAGACAAATTAAGACACCGAATGATTCAACTTTGCTTCCATGCTACTTGTGACGAAATTTGTACAGTTTAAATTTTTCCAATAGATTAAATCCAGGGGATTTGTCGATAAAAAAAAATGACATAAAATATCTCTTTCTGAAATGTCACAAAACCCTTTTAGCTCTAGATTAAGCCACTTCAAGATTTCTGAGATAAACATCAAATTAAATTATCACTATCGTTGTTTGGTGAATAACTTCAATTGTAAGACTAATGTATTGACACGTTCAAGTCCCTGACTGTGCCTTAATTCCAGGATACGCTCATTATGATATATTTGTTAGTTACATACCTTTTGTCTGGTTTCACCTTACAATACGGAGACACTATGGTAGTTATTAGATAATTATGTAACACACTAGTATTGAATACCTGTACTTAAGTATTGAACTGTTACCAGATGCAGTATACAGTCGATATGAATGCAATTTGGGTGACAGATAAATAGAATGTCGCCCGTTAGAGCGACATGAATATGTATCTGCCACTCAAATTCCATTCACATCGACTGTATACTGCATCTGGTAACAGCTTAATGCTTATATTTACATTTATATAGCTTGTTTTGTATAGTAACTGAAGCAAAAATACGTTTGAATTTCCCGCTTATCATATCAGTGACGTCAGTAAGATCTAATCCAAGAGCAGCCGAATTTTACAGAAGAAATAATATAGTCCCTCGTGTCATTGCAAACCACACGCACATAAAATGGTTTGAACACAAACTTAACTTTATTATTTATTTCATATAAGTGATATGTTAAAAAATTGTTAATAATTGCATAACTTCTGCTTGTTTAAATTTAAAACTTTTTTTCGCGCATCGATATATTACATGTATTTGGAAGTGATGCGGCGCTGAACGGAACTTGATTGTTTCCTCGGAAACGCTTATGTTTCCATCGACTGGAATATTACGTTATTCCATGTATAATCGGTCAGATTAGCATCGCTAGCAGACGACGTTCACAGGGGCTCGGTTTCGTGATTTTGAGTAATGGATGACATCACTGAATAACCACAACACTTAAAAAGGTATTTAACCTTGTCGATACCCTCGACTTTTACAAGGTTTAATAAATGCTGAATTTTAGTGTTGTGGTTATTCACTGATGTAATGCTTAACTCAAAATCTCGAAACCGAGCCCCTGTGTGATGACGTTGACAAACTTGGTAATTTCGTATCTAGAATGGTGCTTACAATAATTTTGTGGTACCTACACGTCTTATAATACATTTATATCGTCATAATTTGTCAAGTTGCTTTATTTTTTGCGATGACCTACATTGCTAAATGCTAACGAACCCAGAAAATTATCTGACTATAGACCTATTGATACCGAAAGTATCTGGTGGCCATGTATGTTCCTACACTGACCGAATCACGGTAATTTGCAGTATACAGTCTCATATACTGGAATTTGGTTTACTAACGACATATAGGCAAATGCAACACGGAATGTAAATATTGCAATATAACCTGAAACCTGGTGCTTTTTGGGTGACGTAACCAGTTGACGTAGTCGAAAATAAGAAATCTGAAAACATGTGTCTGTGCGTAATGTGCATGTGATCGTGACATCAACAAGTAGAAATCTAGAACTACATGACTATGACTATGGTGCATCAGCAATGCAGACACTTTCTGTGAATATTTGGTCTGTCTAAACGAACAGTGTTGGTATTGAAGACGTTTACTACACAGCAAAAATTGGTCTGTACAACATGGAGGCCTTCAGTGATGTTTACTGAACAATCTCTAAAGTGTTGGTCTGTACAACATGGAGGCCTTCAGTGAAGTTTACTTAACAAACTCTAAAGTGTTGGTCTGTACAACATTGAGGCCTTCAGTGAAGTTTACTGAACAATCTCTAAAGTGTTGGTCTGTACAACATTGAGGCCTTCAGTGAAGTTTACTGAACAATCTCTAAAGTGTTGGTCTGTACAACATTGAGGCCTTCAGTGA
>NW_018408351.1:576479-612245 GCF_002113885.1 Mizuhopecten yessoensis | reverse complement strand
AACAAACTCTAAAGTGTTGGTCTATACAACATTGGGGGCTATTAGTGATGTTTACTGAACAATCTCTAAAGTGTTGGTCTATACAACATTTGGGTATATCAGTGATGTTTACTGAACAAACTCTAAAGTGTTGGTCTATACAACATTGGGGGCTATTAGTGATGTTTACTGAACAAACTCTTTAAGTGTTGGTCTATACAACATTGGGGTATATCAGTGATGTTTACTTAACAAACTCTAATGTGTTGGTATATACAACATTGGGGGCTATTAGTGATGTTTACTGAACAATCTCTAAAGTGTTGGTCTATACAGCATTGGGGTATATCAGTGATGTTTACTGAACAAACTCTTTAAGTGTTGGTCCATACAACATTGGGGGCTATCAGTGATGTTTACTTGACAAACTCTTAAGTGTTGGTCTATACAACATTGGGGGCTATTAGTGATGTTAACTGAAAAATCTCTAAAGTGTTGGTCTATACAACATTGGGGTATATCAGTGATGTTTACTTCACAAACTCTAAAGTGTTGGTCTATACAACATTGGGGGCTATTAGTGATGTTTACTTAACAATCTCTAAAGTGTTGGTCTATACAACATTGGGGGGCTATTAGTTATGTTTACTGAACAAACTCTTAAGTGTTGGTCTATACAACATTGGGGTATATCAGGGATGTTTACTTAACAATCTCTAAAGTGTTGGTCTATACAACATTGGGGGCTATTAGTGATGTTTACTGAACAAACTCTAAAGTGTTGGTCTGTACAACATCGGGGGCTATCGGTGATGTCTTATGTTTCGGTCTACATCACACTGCGTTTTATATAAGTAATGCTTTCACGTTCTGTATGGTGTTTGGTTTACACAATAGTAGAGCTACCAGCAATTATACTACAGGATCTTACGTCAATAATTGTGGTAAACCTGGCTGTAATGTACGGTTTAAAATGACTGAAATTTATTACAGGTATATAATCAATACCGTGTATAGTGTTACGTTCCCCCTTTTAACCATGTATCTCGTGAATAACGCTCTATGACTGTGTAAGCATGGTCTGTTTTAGTTATGTATATACCCAGATACGAGTTGGTGGTGAAGAACCGCATAAATACATTCTAAATAAGTCAGATGAAAGAAGTCGCCATTTCACCCCCGGGAACATTTAAGATCATTTTTGATTTGATAGCTTTTAAATGATAAACCAACACATTACAAATGTTTATATTTTTAAGACAGTGACATAAGACCTACCAATCCACGAAGGCTATTGAGCTCACTCGGTCATCGTCCGGGTTAATTGAACTGTCGAACTAAATGCCAGTGAACCAAGCACAAGACCATTCGTCCATATTTATATATAGCGATGACGGTAATGTCATGGTCAGGTGGTTGTGTAAATTTATATAAGGTCAACTGAGAATCAGGTAGACGTTTTTGTATATACTAGTCTTTGTACGGTCTACGAGTACCAGGTAGCCGTTTCTTTAGTTTGTGAACAGTCTACGTTACGTGTACATGTAGCTACTGGTACCCCGACAGATGATTCTTTAGTTTGAACTACCTGATCGCCAGTAATGTGTATTGCCCTACAGATTTAAGAAGTAGAGCTCTGATAAATTTGCGTCTGTATAGTGTAACGCCATTAAATGGTACTGGCACGGTCTGGTATCGATTTAGTACCCGCTCTAAGGGCTATTTATAAATATATTGATAAACTTCATTTTGCATGACATATTAAATTTTTAGAAAAATAATTTTAATGAGATGTTAAACACATGCTATCAATGAAAGCAGAGAGGGGTAGACAACAGTCAGAAAATCCTCCGTATACAACACCAGCGTCTTATAGACACAGGTGTAGTTATCATAGTCAACATCAGTTACAGGTATACACGCTGGTACAAATCGATACCACCTTCTGACGAGGAATGGCTACCTTGACGTGGTGTCAAATATAAATATTACATATATAGTCATGACACCTTTATCTGCCAACATTGTATACGTTTTTGTTGAGACGCACTCCCCAAATATAGAACATATCTTTGATTATAATGTATCTAATGGAACATGCCTGTAATGCGGTACCGGTCGAGTGTGGACAATGTGGTTATATAAACGTTTACTAACGGGGTATAGACAGTCAGTGTCTCTGTGTAGATATTGTTTATGTCAAAGTCCTGGTCTTATTGCACACAAACGGGTTTGTTAGTCACACTACGTTAGTCCGTATATAATGGGTTTGGCAGAAATATTAAGGCTGAAGGCTCCGCAATTGTTGCACACACATACATACACACACGATCGTTTTAACCACACCCCTAACCTCACACACACAAACATTTATCCCACCAAAACTACATACCTTGTTGCGGTGGCGATGGCGTTTGGGCTGCTGCAAACGCCAAGATGACATATAAAACTCCAAGTGGACAGGCCATTGAGGCCAGTTTGTCCGAAACGTTCGCCATACCTGTTCACAGGTAAATAGTCGACTGTGTGCCGGTCTCTCGCTCGACACAATTATATTCTTATTACGGCGAGGTCACGGTCGGCTGGTTCCTCACCTGTGTCGGGTACTGGCTTTATTCAATAAGAATTACTCCGGATCGTTTCACCTGATTTTCAATGCCGTTCGTTATTCGATGTTGACCTTACCGTAGGCCTAATGGTTAACATTGTTCTGTATTGCAATGTGAAGCTTAACGGGAACAAAGTGCCCGCTACTTTGTGTTTAGCGGGCAGTGTTTGTATGGTGATTCGTTTTGATTAGCTCATGTAAGTATTGACACTGAAGTCTACATTCTTAGGGTAATGTAATAAAACAAGTCTGATTACGGGTTAATAATAAGGGGCATTACAATAACTCGTTTCTGTATTTTAAGTGAAATTTCTCCTAAATGAATATTTTGCAAACCCCTATAAAAGTTGTAAATGAGAAATCGAACTTAACGGTTTTTGTACACATAGGTTCTCAACTCGCCGTTACGCACGAAAATGACGGATCGTCCCTGATCTTTGAAAATCAAAAACACAGGTTAGATGTGACTAAGTGTTCTACTCCGTTGTTACACAGCGCGTGCATATTGGATTTGAAGACATTTTTTGTTTGTTAAAATTTAACTTTTAAATGAATGTAAAAAGTACAGGTAGTACGTGAATTAAGTGGAAACATCGTGTGGCTTGAGCGTGCGACCACAGACGTACAGTGTGCTTACAATTGACGGAGAAGTAATTATACAGTAACTTGTGACACAACGTTCATACACATTACTGAGACCCCGGATTCTAAGTCAGTGCTGAGACACAAGAGACGAGAAAAACTGTTAACAGACAACACTCGTATTTATTTCAGCACTCAGGACTAAAGTATTAAGGTATAAATATATGTTGACAAATATTGATAAGCAGTGGGTTTTTAATACATTTCTATGTCGTCCAAGCAGGTTTCTATAACTTCTGGTTTATATGTTATTTTACAGTACCGAGAAAAACTGGCTGTAAAAAACATTTCAATAGAATATCTCACTAAGCCAATTAATAGTTTACTGTTGCCTACATAGACAGTGGACTTTAGGCAGGATTATCACACCCATGTCATTCCGCGAGGACTAACTGACCCTTGTTAATTTCTTTGAGGACTAGCTGACAGGATTATCTCCCTTGTTGACATACACATCGCGGGATTCTATAGATGTGACAAGATCTAGAGTGGCGTCGCACCAGATCATATTACGTAAAGTTAATCCCATACAAACGAGTTTTGAAAGGACAGTAACATGTTCAGGTAAAGTCGTTTCCAAAGAAATACTCGCTCTTTCATAATTCAGTTCTTACTGGTCGTCGTCAAACTACCTCTGGTACAACACACCTCATATTATCTAACTGATAGTCAACAACGCACTTAGCGAATTAAATGTACAAACATCTGGCAACATTAATATTTCCCGGTAAATATTACAAAATATGCTGAAAAAGAGACATTATCTACAATTTTCTACATTCATTAAGGTATATTGCATTAACATGTAAACACCCTTTGGAGCCACGTTTTAAATGGCCTCACGACAATTCTCCTTCTTGTCACCCGTGCAATTCATGTTTCAGTTCTGTCGGCCATGTCATTATGATGTTAACATTGTTGATATTAGTAAACTTCAGGTTGTACAAAATGATATCGATAACTAATACCAAGTAGGTAAAATGGGAACAGGTTTGGTATAGCTTTTCTGCATGGGTAAACGCTATAAGGTATCCTATCGAGGCTCGGATATACGTATGATATATGTTAACAGCGGACGGATACCAAAATCCATTTTTCTTTGTCCATCAACTTTATAATATATAAACAGCCGACCATTGTTGAACAATGCTAGCATACCACTTCGTCAATCCATTGGTCAGTTATCGGTCTATACCTGAATACTTCGGTGTATCAAATACAGACTCGGATTCAGACCTATTTCCCCCTTATTGGATCCCCATATTGAATCCCTAGATTCCGAGAGTTTGTTGTGGGGAGTCCACAACGTTTTAAGCTGGGTTCTATCGCATTCAACTAATAGCGAGCTCAAGTAATTAGGTAGTACTACATTTAATGAAAATAACGCTATCTCATTTACTTGACATTGTATCTAACCGCTCCTCATGTTAACGTTCTTTCTAAGTTGAGACATATGCTTGCTGCTACAAAGTACACAGATCAAGACCACTGAGGACGATATTGGCCCCGTGTTAATAAATGGGAGAGGAATTTGTATAGTTTCAAACATATATTCTCATCCCTTTGATAGTCTAAGTTTTATATCTGTTATAATTGTATTATATTCTTTTTATTAAAAATGCTATTTTAACTGAACTAAATGTTTGATGATATTTTTGTTGAGTATCCGTATTTAAATGAGGACAAACTATGTTTTCCCTTTTAACCAACCGTATTTTTACGAATCCCTCACCTGTTAAGAGTATATACTAGCCTATAACGGGCTGAGGATGACAGATGTTGACGGAATTCTTCACCACATTAAATCTAGCAACTAGACAAGTTACAACAGCTGTTGCATAAACATATAATATACGTAAGGTTTACACAAACACTACATATTCTAATCATACCCGTCTTATGAAGTTCTTCTCAAACCAATAAAACCATGATAAAGATTCTTATTAACCCTAGTACCTTAACGGTGGACATCATAAAATACTGATTAACGAATGGTAGACAGTTTAGAAACGCTGATTAACGAATGGTAGACAGCTTAGAAACGCTTATTAACGAATGGTAGACAGCTTAGAAACGCTGATTAACGAATGGTAGCCAGATTAGAAACGTTGATTAATGAAAAGTAGCAATTCTTTAGAAACGCTGATTAATGAATGGTAGACAGATTGGAAACGTTGATAAATGAATAGTAGGAATTCTTTAGAAACGTTGATTAATGAATAGTAGGAATTCTTTAGAAACGCTGATTAATGAATAGTCGGAATTCTTTAGACACGTTGATTAATGAATAGTAGGAATTCTTTAGAAACATTGATTAATGAATAGTAGCAACTCTTTAGAAACGCTGATTAACGAATGGTAGCAATTCTTTAGAAACGCTGATTAATGAAAAGTAGGACTTCTTTAGAAACGTTGATTAATGAATAGTAGCAACTCTTTAGAAACGCTGATTAACGAATGGTAGGAATTCTTAGAAACGCTGATTAATGAATAGTAGCAATTCTTTAGAAACACTGATTAATGAATAGTTGCAATNGTAGCAATTCTTTAGAAACGCTGATTAACGAATAGTAGCAATTCTTTAGAAACGCTGATTAACGAATGGTAACAATTCGTTAGAAACGTTGATTAACGAATGGTAGCAATTCTTTAGAAACGCTGATTAACGAATAGTTGCAATTCTTTAGAAACGCTGATTAACGAATGGTAGGAATTCTTTAGAAACGCTGATTAATGAATAGTTGCAATTCTTTAGAAACGCTGATTAACGAATAGTAGCAATTCTTTAGAAACGTGGATTAACGAATGGTAGGAATTCTTTAGAAACGTTGATTAACGAATAGTAGCAATTCTTTAGAAACGTTGATTAACGAAAGGTAGCAATTCTTTAGAAACGCTGATTAACGAAAGGTAGGAATTCTGAGAAACGCTGGCTAACGAAAGGTAGCTATTCCCTAGAAACTTTGATAAACGAATGGTAGCAATTTTTTAAAACGCTGATTAATGAATGGTAGGAATTCTTTAGAAACGCTGATTAACGAATAGTAGCAATTCTTTAGAAACGTGGATTAACGAATGGGAGGAATTCTTTAGAAACGTTGATTAACGAATAGTAGCAATTCTTTAGAAACGTTGATTAACGAAAGGTAGCAATTCTTTAGAAACGCTGATTAATGAATAGTTGCAATTCTTTAGAAACGCTGATTAACGAATGGTAGCAATTCTTTAAAAACGCTGATTAATGAATAGTAGCAACTCTTTAGAAACGCTGATTAACGAACAGTAGCAATTCTTTAGAAACGCTGATTAACGAATAGTAGCAATTCTTTAGAAACGCTGATTTACGAATGGTAACAATTCGTTAGAAACGTTGATTAACGAATGGTAGCAATTCTTTAGAAACGTTGATTGACGAATGGTAGCAATTCTTTAGAAACGCTGATTAATGAATAGTAGCAATTCTTTAGACACGCTGATTATCGAATGGTAGCAATTCTTTAGAAAACGCTGATTAACGAAAGGTAGGAATTCTTAGAAACGCTGGTTAACGAATGGTATGAATTCTTAGAAACGCTGGTTAACGAATGGAAGGAATTCTTAGAAACGCCAATTAACGAATGGTAGCAATTCTGAGGAACGACAATTCATGATTAGTAGGAATCCTTGAAAAAATATCAACGAATTATAGTCATTCTTATAAACGCTGATTAAAGAATGTTAGAAATTCTTAGAAACGCCGGTTGACAAATGTTAGAAATTCTTCGAAACGCTGGTTAACAAATGGTAGGAATACTAGAAACGCCAATTAACGAATGGTAGGAATTCTGATGAACGCCAATTAACGGTAGGAATCCTTGAAGAAATATCGACGAATTATAGTCATTCTTATAAACGCTGATTAAAGAATGTTAGAAATTCTCAGAAACGCTGGTTGTCAAATGTTGTAAATTCTTAGAAACGCTGGTTCACAAAAGCTTGAAATTTTAAGCAATGCTGGTTTAAACAAATGGTAGAAAAGCTGGTTAATGAACTTTGAAAAGCAAATTAAACTAATTATAGTCATTCTCATAAAGGCCAATTAAGGAATGGAAGGAATTCTTAGAAACGCTTATTAACGAATGGTAAAAATCCTTGAAAAGCTAATTAACGAATGGTAGGAATTCTTATAAACGCTGATTAACGAATGGTAGGAATTCTTAGAAACGAATTCTTAGAAACGCTAATTAACGAATAGCAGGAATTCTTAGAAACGCAAATTAACGAATGGTAGGAATTCTTAGAAACGCAAATTAACGAATGGTTAGAATTCTTAGAAACGAATTCTTAGAAACGCTAATTAACGAATAGCAGGAATTCTTAGAAACGCAAATTAACGAATGGTAGGAATTCTTAGAAACGCAAATTAACGAATGGTTAGAATTCTTAGAAACGAATTCTTAGAAACGCTAATTAACGAATAGCAGGAATTCTTAGAAACGCAAATTAACGAATGGTAGGAATTCTTAGAAACGCAAATTAACGAATAGAAGGATTTTTTTTGAAACGCTAATTAACAAATGGTAGGAATTCTTAGAGACGCTAATTAACGAATGGTAGGAATTCTTAGACATTTTGATGAACGAATGGTAGGAATTCTTAGAAACGAATTCTTAGACACGCTAATCAGGGACGGTAGGAATTCTTAGAAACGCAAATTAACGAATGGTAGGAATTCTTAGGAAACGCAATTTAACGAATGCTAAGAATTCTTAGAAATGCTGATTTACGAATGGTAGGAATTCTTAGAAAATCTAATTAACGAATTGTAGGAATTCTTAGAAACGCTAATTAACCAAAGATAGACGTTCTTAGAAATACTGAGTCCGTCAAATTCGTTTTTAACTGTTTTGAGTTAGACATATTCTTAGTTTCGACATAAACGTACTTCTACATTTGTGACATACAATAGTTGTGAATGGGTGTTAAATTAATTATCATAGTGCAGGTTAATTGAACTGATTCGTGGTTCTATTGTTTCTATAACCAACGTTCCATATTCTGATTTGTGTTCACCATTAATGCTGGGCTTAACACACGAAACAAAACTAATATTAACATCAGCCAGTGTTCTAATCCAATTGTCAATTTAGTATAGTCGTATGGAAAATAATACCTGTTTACATTTAACCCACAGCACCGGTATCATAATATATATTTGTAACGTAAGCGTGTAATGGCATCACCACGGGATGACAGGCAGAGTAGATCTATCGGAATTTTATATTTCCTTTTCAAAATTAAATAGCTTTACTCATGTGCTATCTGATGCGAGAGACGTCTGTACACGACTACTTTGTAATCAGATTTTAAGTGTGACATCGGACCCACATATATAGGTTGTGGTTTAAATCAACAAGAAACTAGCCCCGTCAACCTTGCACCACCCATTACACCGCGTCTCCGCGTGATCCGGCTGGTTACAGGAGATACTCGGTTGAATACCCTGCCGAAATTAAAACTTTGTAATACACAATATGAATATCGTGTCACTCTTATACAACCATTCATAGACTATATATACCTGTCTGTGTTAAAATGTAGGACAAACTCACACGAATTAAAGAAAATAAATAGTATGCTCTGCCACACTGCCACCACTTCTTTGTATAGAGTGTCAATTCGTGCCCGATACCTGGCCCTCAAAAAAAAGAAATATTCAAATTCTAAAAGTTTGTTACGTTGTGCTGTATGGTAATATCACCTACTAAAATACGTAATGTCTCTGTTGTAATATCACCTACTAACATACGTAATGTCTCTGTTGTAATATCACCTACTAACACACGTAATGTCTCTGTTGTAGTATCACCTACTAACAAACGTTATGTCTCTGTTGTAGTATCACCTACTAACACACGTAATGTCTCTGTTGTAATATCACCTACTAACATACGTAATGTCTCTGTTGTAATATCACCTACTAACAAACGTAATGTTTCTGTGGTAATATCACCTACTAACATACGTAATGTCTCTATTGTAATATCACCTACTAACATACGTAATGTCTCTGTTGTAATATCACCTGCTAACAAACGTTATGTCTCTGTTGTAATATCACCTACTAACATACGAAATGTCTCTGTTGTAATATCACCTACTAACAAACGTAATGTTTCTGTTGTAATATCACCTACTAACATATGTAATGTCTCTGTTGTAATATCACCTACTAACATACGAAATGTCTCTGTTGTAATATCACCTACTAACACACGTAATGTCTCTGTTGTAGTATCACCTACTAACATACGTAATGTCTCTGTGGTAATATCACCTACTAACATACGTAATGTCTCTGTTGTAATATTACCTACTAACATACGTAATGTCTCTGTTGTAATATTACCTACTAACATACGTAATGTCTCTGTTGTAATATCACCTCCTAACAAACGTAATGTTTCTGTGGTAATATCACCTACTAACACACGTAATGTCTCTGTTGCAGTATCACCTACTAACATACGTAATGTTTCTGTTGTAATATCACCTACTAACATACGTTATGTCTCTGTTGTAATATCACCTACTAACAAACGTTATGTCTCTGTTGTAATATCACCTACTAACGCACGTTATGTCTCTGTTGTAGTTTCACCTACTAACAAACGTAATGTTTCTGTTGTAATATCACCTACTAACATACGTTATGTCTCTGTTGTAATATCACCTACTAACACACGTTATGTCTCTGTTGTAGTATCACATACTAACAAACGTAATGTCTCTGTTGTAATATCACCTACTAGCATACGTAATGTCTCTGTTGTAATATCACCTGCTAACAAACGTTATGTCTCTGTTGTAATATCACCTACTAACGCACGTTATGTCTCTGTTGTAGTTTCACCTACTAACAAACGTAATGTTTCTGTTGTAATATCACCTACTAACATACGTTATGTTTCTGTTGTAATATCACCTACTAACATACGTAATGTTTCTGTTGTAATATCACCTACTAACATACGTTATGTTTCTGTTGTAATATCACCTACTAACATACGTTATGTTTCTGTTGTAATATCACCTACTAACATACGTTATGTTTCTGTTGTAATATCACCTACTAACATACGTTATGTCTCTGTTGTAATATCACCTACTAACACACGTTATGTCTCTGTTGTAGTATCACCTACTAACACACGTAATGTCTCTGCTGTAGTATCACCTACTAACATACGTAATGTCTCTGTTGTAATATCACCTTCTAGCATATGTTGAACTGACGACGTACAGGTTGTTTCTCTGTCGACGGATGGAAACACGATATACAAAAAGGGACGTGGAATAAGCTGAAGTAGCGAACCTGGTACTATATTGTGATAAACAATGTTAGGTTCTTTCTGTCTATCTTATATAAATTCAATGGTTTGTGACATGTACGTAGTATATTATTGATAATGAGAGTTTCACGAGGGAGAGGCAAAAGGAGAAATGTTCTCCGGGACAATAATTCCACACAGCTATATTTTGGGAGAACAGTATACCTCCAAAGACAACACTTAGGGCAACAGTTCCTTCGGTAGCTATATAATAATAGGCGAACCTAAAGGCATTTGAACTCGCCTGACAATATACAATTGTTTCATCGTTTATTTGTTATTAAAACAGTCAAAAATACTTCACGAACACTTAAATAGAGAGTCAGGTAATAATAATATATAAGTACAGTTGTTTGGGGGCTATACCATATCATGAGAACACTATACCTCGTCTGACAACATTATATAGGTAAAGTTGTTTGGGAGCTATACCATATGATGAGAACACTATACCTCGTCTGACAACATTATATAGGGACAGTTGTTTGGGAGCTATACCATATGATGAGAACACTATACCTCGTCTGACAACATTATATAGGGACAGTTGTTTGGGAGCTATACCATATGATGAGAACACTATACCTCGTCTGACAACATTATATAGGGACAGTTGTTTGGGAGCTATACTATATGATGAGGGCACTATTCCTCGTCTGACAACATTATATAAGGACAGTTGTTTGGGAGCTATACTATATGATGAGGGTACTATACCTCGTCTGACAACATCATATAACTACAGTTGTTTAAAAGCTATACCATATGATGAGAACACTATACCTCGTCTGACAACCTTATATAACTACAGTTGTTTAAAAGCTATACCATATGATGAGAGCATTATACCAATTTTAACAACAGTATATAAGTACAGTTGTTTAAAAGCTATACCATATGATGAGAGCATTATACCAATTTTAACAACATTATATAAGTAAAGTTGTTTGGGAGCTATACCGTATCATGAGAGCACTATACCTAGTCTGACAACATTATATAAGGGCAGTTGTTTGGGAGCTATACCATATGATGAGAGCATTATACCAATTTTAACAACATTATATAGGTACAGTTGTTTGGGAACTTTACCATATGATGAGAGCACTATACCTGGCCTGACAACATTATATAAGTAAAGTTGTTTGGGAGCTATACCATATGATGAGAACACTATATCTCGTCTGACAACATTATACAAATACAACAACATTATATAGGTACAGTTGTTTGGGAGCTATACCAAATCATGAGAGCACTATACCCCGTCTGACAACATTATATAGGTACAGTTGTTTGGGAAGTTTACCATATGATGAGAGCATTATACCAATTTTAACAACAGTATATAAGTACAGTTGTTTAAAAGCTATACCATATGATGAGGGCACTATACCTCGTCTGACAACATTATATAGGTACAGTTGTTTGGGAAGTTTACCATATGATGAGAGCATTATACCAATTTTAACAACATTATATAAGTACAGTTGTTTGGGAGCTATACCATCTGATGAGGGCACTATATTTCGTCTGACAACATTATATAGGTACAGTTGTTTGGGAGCTATACCATATCATGAGAGCATTATACCAATTTTAACAACATTATATAGGTACAGTTGTTTGGGAGCTATACCATATCATGAGAGCACTATACCTCGTCTGACAACATTATATAACTACAGTTGTTTAAGAGCTATACCATATGATGAGAGCACTATACCTGGCCTGACAACATTATATAAGTACAGTTGTTTGGGAGCTATACCATATGATGAGGGAACTAAGCCTCGTCTGAAAACATTATATAAGTACAGTTGTTTGTGAGCTATACCATATGATGAGGGTACTAAACCTCGTCTGACAACATTATATAGGTAAAGTTGTTTGGGAGCAATACCATATCATGAGAGCATTATACCAATTTTAACAACATTATATAAGTACAGTTGATTGGGAGCTATACCATATGATGAGAGCACTATATTTCGTCTGACATTATTATATAGGGACAGTTGTTTGGGAGCTATACCATATGATGAGAGCACTATACCTCGTCTGACAACATTATATAGGTAAAGTTGTTTGGGAGCTATACCATATCATGAGAGCACTATACCTCGTCTTACAACATTATATAAGTACAGTTGTTTGGGAGCTATACTATATGATGAGGGTACTATACCTCGTCTGACAACATTATATAAGTACAGTTGATTGGGAGCTATACCATATGATGAGAGCACTATACCTCGTCTTACAACATTATATAAGTACAGTTTTTTGGGAGCTATACCATATCATGAGAGCACTATAACTCGTCTTACAACATTATATAGGGACAGTTGTTTGGGAGCTATACCATGTGATGAGGGCACTATACCTCGTCTGACAACATTATACAAATAGTTGTTTGGGAGCTATACCATATGATGAGGGTAGTATACCTCGTCTGACAACATTATACAAATACAGTTGTTTGGGAGCTATACCATATGATGAGAGCACTATACCTCGTCTGACAACATTATACAAATAGTTGTTTGGGAGCTATACCATATGATGAGGGCACTATACCTCGTCTAACAACATTATATAGGGACAGTTGTTTGGGAGCTATACCATATCATGAGAGCACTATACCTCGTCTGACAACAGTATATAGGGACAGTTGTTTGGGAGCTATACCATATGATGAGAGCACTATATTTCGTCTGATAACATTATATAGGGACAGTTGTTTGGGAGCTATAACATATCATGAGAGCACTATACCTCGTCTGACAACATTATATAAGAACATTTGTTTGGAAGCTATACCATATCATGAGAGCACTATACCTCGTCTGAGAACATTATATAGGGACAGTTGTTTGGGAGCTATACCATGTGATGAGAGCACTATACCTCATCTGACAACATTATATAGGGACAGTTGTTTGGGAGCTATACCATACCAGGCCACACTAACAGGGCCCGTATTCATGTAATCGTTCTCATGCACAAACATGTATTTTGTGCTAAAGCCCAATTTCTTGTTCTGGTTATAAATTGATAAAATGTTATGATTTGGAAGACATTTGAAGAGACTTTGATCCAATTACTGTTTTCAATGTTTACATTTGACAATTTGATCGTTTGGCATGCTTAGAATAACAGTTTGAGCACAGAATCCATGCTTGAGCATGAGAGCGGTTTCACTGATACGGGCGCTTAGCACAGTTCTTTTGAGCGTTTACCTCGCCTGACAACACTTTAGGGGAACAGTTCCCTCGAACACTATACTTTCACAAATAAAGATAATAGCGAGCCCTCGGCCACTTTACTTCTCCAGACAACACTTAAATGAAAAAATGTCATTTCCTGTAATTCGCGTATCGTTAGTTACCGGTTGAAAGGGAGATAAATCGTACGATATATTTAGAACCCGTCTGTTTAAAGAATAGGTACAATTACATGTATACCCGTACCGGCCAGTTACACAAGTGCCGAGGGTCTGTTTTACAAGAACCGGTCAGTCACACAAGTACCGAGGGTCTGTTACACAAGTACCGGTCAGTTACACAAGTACCGAGGGTCTGTTACACAAGTACCGAGGGTCTGTTACACAAGTACCGAGGGTCTGTTACACAAGTACCGGTCAGTTACATAAGTACCGAGGGTCTGTTACACAAGTACAGAGGGTCTGTTTTTCAAATACCGGTCAGTTACATAAGTACCGAGGGTCTGTTATCGAGTGCCGAGGGTTTATTACACAAGATCTTGAGTACCGGTCAGTTACACAAGTGCCGAGGGTCTGTTTTACAAGTACCGAGGGTCTGTTTTACGAGTACCGGTCAGTTACATAAGTACCGAGGGTCTGTTATCGAGTGCCGAGGGTTTTAGTACCGGTCAGTTACACAAGTGCCGAGGGTCTATTTTACAAGTACCGGTCAATTACACAAGTACCGAGGGTCTGTTTTACGAGTACCGGTCAGTTACACAAGTACCGAGGGTCTGTTTTACAAGTACCGAGGGTCTGTTTTACAAGTACCGGTCTGTTACACAAGTACCGAGGATCTGTTTTACAAGTACCGGTCAGTTACACAAGTACCGAGGGTCTGTTACACAAGTACCGGTCAGTTACACAAGTACCGGTCAGTTACACAAGTACTGAGGGTCTGTTACACAAGTACAGAGAGTCTGTTTTACAAGTACAGGTCTGTTACACAAATACCGAAGATCTGTTATACAATTGCAGAGGGTCTGCTACACATGACAACTGGTACAAATCTGTGATTCAAATACTGGTATACGACCTCTATAAGATACAGTGCACCATGTAACATGTGTCTGAGAAATAGAAATAAACTATACCACAGTGTTATAGCCGTTCTAGATTATATTCAACTCATTTAAACTTTATTTCATTTTTCATCCATACACAAATGCCACTCAAAGGATCGAACTGCAAATGAACAGTACAAAAGAAGAATATATATATAAGCATTATTATGAAATTTAGGTTCGATGTAAGCCCACCTGCCTCAGTGCCGAAACATTATTAATGAAGAGATCATATCACGTAAAGTTTCGGTAGTTGTGTATGTCACTTAGGATCTGCTCTTGTGAAAAATATTTTTTTCACCGATGAACAATTTTGAACAATATCATATTTTAAATAGGAGAATATGAGAAAATTTAAAAAAAAAAATACACAGAAAATACCATGTCCTTGTGCTCGCTCTTTTGCCAGTGTCGGTTTTTATGTAATTTGTGATTTTTGTGAAATTTATCATTTTGATCGTAAGCAGATAAAACTTTAGACAATATCTTCCAAATGTGTCATCAGAACTCTATGAATGTTTTCACAATTGATAAAAAAGGTACTTTCTTCTAAGATATGGAACCAGTTTTTGTTGAATTAACGATTGATAAAGTTCTGATGACCAAATTTTCTTGATATTCACTGGATTAAATAGGTTCACAGTGCTCCTTTTTTCCACGTTGTTTTGGTGTCATTGTTTTAATTTTTGCAGGATCAAAAAACAAATGAGCTTCAGCTGATATGAATACTAAAATACCAATATTGTATCATTTCTCACTTTATTTCATATATATTATTACCGAATGTGTTCTCTACGAAACTGGGTATCACAAAGGATATGAAACATTGTATGTGTGGGTATAGATACAAATATTTGGTAGCCGAGAACATGTTTCTGTGGAAGTGGAGGCGCTGTACGTGTACGTGTTTTGACTTGGAACATCTTTCTACATTTGGACCATCGTTTTCAGTTCATTTGTGAAAACTAGGGTGCCCATCATGTTAAATATGCTTAAGAGAACAATTGCAACGGGCAACACAAATGTATTTCAATAGTTAAAGCACCGTTAGGATAAATCTATTGACAGCAATGTAAAAGTACAACCATCTGGCCCGATATACCGACACACATGACGCGTCGACAGATAATGACCACGCTGATAATGCTGCACAGCTATAATTCATTCCGTGAACATGTACCTTCAATTGGAAAAGGCTGAATGTGCTTTTGCGATCCATTATATATATATTTTCCTACTGTATAAATGAAATAGCAGATCATTCCTTGGCCAGACCATCGTATTATTTGCATCAGACGTCGTCATATCTCCCAGATCATTTTTAACACAATTTATCCCAACTTATGGTCATAAATGCCATGATTTCATCGATGTATTCTGATAAAAGAAGAGGCCACGAAATCAACCGAATGATAAGAAACATATTGTTACTGCGTTTCAAAGGCGTGTTGCCAATCCTTGTAGAACTCCCGGAAACTATAATCTGTATAGAAAGCTGTTTCCGACAGGAGAAGGATTCGTGTAACGTTTGCTCATTTGTCAGATTATGTTTCCAAACCATGATTTTCGGGTTTGAGGTGGATACCAACCTGTTGTTGCCTGTACCAACCGCCATCTTTAAAACATCATTTCTGACGTCAGTCCGACAAGGATATGATTATCCTGTCCCCGATACAGAGCAATACACAATGGTATAAACACGTCTATATAGGATAACGTTTTTATTAACAGATAGTGAAAATCGAGGTTACAAACATGAATTATGCATATATATTGATATATCACAGCTGAGAGTAGGAAACATTCTACCTTAAATTTCTAACACAGATCGTAACTGGAACATCTAGTAAAACTATTTAGTCAATTTGGTGTGCTGGAGTATCTATACATTAACTTTTAAAGGTGTTACATTTTAACTACGATTGCTTGGTTTTCAAAGAGTCAGTAAAGACAACTAAATGTCTACATGATCTACATCTGCTTCCCGACAAACAAGCTAACAATCAATTAATTAGATACACAGCATGTATCGGCACGTACAGGGTTTTTCTATGCAATTCAAGGTTTATTTAGGGCATTTTAAAGGGAATTTTTCAGTAAAGTTAAGGCCTTCAATCTCATGTCATTTTCAAATTATCCAAATATAAGATAATGAATGGATGTTTCTAAACTCACCATGTTAACACCAAACTCTATATCTACCACTGGTCGGTAGTCCAAACACTACAAACATCTTTTATTTTCTTGTATTTTCTTAGCTCATTTTTACGAGAATAACACCATAAAACTAAACCACCAGAATTAATATACACTCATAGTTTAATGACCATTTAGTCAAATTCAAGGCTCATTTTGACCTTTTCAAAACATGTTCGTTAAATGTTGGGCGCTTTTAGGGCCTTTAATTTGCATCAATTGTATGACCCTTTCAAGGCCTGTACGAACCCTGTTCATTGTGTCTCAAAGGATAGTTAACATGTTATTTGATTGTCACTTTACACATAACCACATCATTACCTGAATGTCGTATAATAGTATAAAGATAAAGGTTCACAATTACAAATAATAACGATAGTTGTACACTCAAAAATACACTCATGGGTACGCTAATAACTCTAGCCAGTAACATTAACACTGTCCTACGCCAATGATTAATTAACCATATCAGTGGCGGATGCAGAGGTTTTTTTTGGGAGAATTTTCATGTATTTTCACCATTTTCCTTAAATTTTCCCCACATGGAACCCCCCCCAGGAAATTTGGAAACCCCACCAGAAAAGTCTCTGGATCCGCCACTGCATATCGACATGCATTTCCAAATGAATTTCATTTCAATAAGACGGTGTCAATAAATTGTGCATGTGCGAACACCTGAATGTTGTATCGTTCCTACATGCTTGTCCTTTATCGTGTACAGCAACAGACGAAGTTTAAATACAAACTGTTTTAAACATCTCCCTTTATACAGTTCACGTGTTCATAACCCATATTGCCAAAACAGTACAAAATAGCACTTTGGAAAGGTCAATTGTACCGATCTTATTTTATGTTTATATAATAAAAACAAGGTTACCGCGAGCGGTATATAATACGCCCGTCACACATTGAATGAGCAGTTGTTTGTATGATTGAAATATATGAAGTATTTGTGAGTAATTGANCGCCCGCTCACGTGATAACATAATACGTCCCCGTCTTCGACGGGCGTATAATAGTCATGTTTTATCATTTATATGTAAAAGAAATATTTACAAATGCAATAATTAGCCTTTCATATTAACAGTGAGTCAGGTTATGTATAAGTATGTATGATAAAAAAAGTGTTCAAAGGACAAAATATCTTGTGTATCAAAAGTATTCCTTAAGACAAATATTCCTGATCACTACCAATACATAATTCTAGAAAATGTGTTGCATAGTTACATGCTATATTTTTCTGTTTAATCTGATTAGAAACATCCTCTATAAAACACTGAATACGTGTTCATTTCCTATCAACTTCATGTTTTTATTTCATCTCAAAATTGTCTATAAGACAGATTTTACATACAGTCGCACTGTTGTGGTACTGTAGCACTTCCCTTCTGTAACTGTTCTCCTTAAAACATAAAACACAATGACAATACAATATACTATATTCAAATAAGTAATCTGTTACCATATGTACAGGAAAACAATTGAGCTGATATGGTAAAACGACTCATATGTTAAAAAATACAAAACCACACATTTGTTATTAATCTCGGTATAAAAACACATTTGCAAAAATATTAAAGAGTTACAGACTTCTCAAAAATATGTCTTGATCACAGGTTCCTTGCAATATACAAAACATGATAATTTTTCAAAATAATTTCAGGTAGATTCCACAATTACGTAAGATTAATATCACATATCAAAAGAGATATGATTTAGTCCTCAGAAAATCTGCGTTGGTATGAATTTTTCATCAACCAATTTCTGTGTAGATCAGAATCATTTATATATCAGAGGACAGTCACGTTTTCTGTAATAATGAATTTGACAAAAAAAACACCCAGTTAACAACCCGAAATCTACAAAAAATGAACCTAGAACACATATTATTCATGTATTGAGAAAATCCAGAGTAAAAACAATGTGTGTGGCCTCACCAGTACCTATCACTTCACTGGCTACATCTCTAGTATAAACAGTAAATATATCCGAACAAATGTTCATTTGTGAAATCATCAAAAACCTTAACAAAATTCATCCTAAATGATTAAAGCACAATATCTCTCCCACTGTGTCCGACTTAATGAGGTGAGAGCTGTGGAGGAAATGTTATAAATATTGGACTGGGGTGTCTACATCAGGAGTTATAACATCCTCAATCCTACTTGATGATTGCCAGTTTTAAACAATTTGATTATACATGTATTAATATAATAATACAATTCAATAACAATACAATAATAAATACAATAAATATCAAAACAAACAAAAAACATTTAAAAAACAATAAAAATAGCATCCCATATTGTTTTCAACAATAAAAAACTTTACAAATTCCAATCATACGTTTCAGGTGTGGTAAAACGAACTTTGTTTGGGTATGTTTGCTGGCTAACAGTTGCAAGAAAATACACTTATTAAGTACTGACCTAATATTTCAGCTGGAGTAGTCCTGATCATGTCTTACACTTGTACATGTGACACCTTACACTTGTACATGTGACACCTTATACTTGTACATGTGATACCTTACACTTGTACATGTGAGACCTTATACTTGTACATGTGATACCTTATACTTGTACATGTGATACCTTATACTTGTACATGTGATACCTTATACTTGTACAAGTGACACCTTACACTTGTACATGTGAGACCTTATACTTGTACATGTGATACCTTATACTTGTACATGTTATACCTTATACTTGTACATGTTACACCTTATACTTGTACATGTGATACCTTACACTTGTACATGTGAGACCTTATACTTGTACATGTGATACCCTACACTTGTACATGTGACACCTTATACTTGCACATGTGATACTTTACACGTGTACATGTGACATCTTACACTTGTACATGTGACACCTTATAAATGTACATGTGATACTTTACACTTGCACATATGACACCTTATACTTGTACATGTGATACCTTATACTTGTACATGTGATACCTTACACTTGTACATGTGAGACCTTATACTTGTACATGTGATACCCTACACTTGTACATGTGACACCTTATACGTGAACATGTGATACTTTACACGTGTACATGTGACACCTTACACTTGTACAGATGACACCTTACACTTGTACATGTGAGACCTTATACTTGTACATGTGATACCTTACACTTGTTCATGTGACACCTTACACTTGTACATGTGACACCTTATAAATGTACATGTGATACTTTACACTTGTACATATGACACCTTATACTTGTACATGTGATACTTTACACGTGTACATGTGACACCTTACACTTGTACATATGACACCTTACACTTGTACATGTGACACCTTACACTTGTACATATGACACCTTACACTTGTACAAGTGATACCTTACACTTGTTCATGTGACACCTTACACTTGTACATGTAACACCTTACACTTGTACAAGTGACACCTTACACTTGTTCATGTGACACCTTACACTTGTACATGTGACACCTTACACTTGTACATGTTACACCTTATACTTGTACTAGTGACACCTTACAATTTGCATAATTGAGATTTTTTGCCAGAAATATGACAACCAATTTCCACTTTATAACAGTAAACACATTCTGATTTCATGAGGTTACGTTCTTTTTCACATTAATGAATACTTAGAGTTGATTACATGTTTTAAAGTATGATCTATCCAAACATATTTAAACATGAAATACATGACAAACATTTAATTGTTCATTTCACTGCTCTAGAATATATGTGATGTGGAAAGGATTACTGAGTACAGAGTTTTGACAATTGTTTGACTGGATTTAGAGAGTCTATTTGTTATACATTATCATTGTCTGAATTCTTTGGATGAATAAGACAAAAATCCTGATTGGACTGAGTATAATATATATTGTTTGTACCTGATAACACTAGAAGTGGTAGTGCCAGTCTAGTTTATACCCTTCAGTCATACATATTCCAACAATAATGTAAACTGCAATGTACAGTTGTACGTGTACATGAATTGATGACATTTTAAAGGAAATTTCATAAAAGTTTATTAACATATTTTATAAGCATTATTCTGAACATTACAATCTGAATGTGTGAAAGTCAGAATCAGCAAGATTTGGTTTAACAGAAAGGGCATAACTCACATAAAAACTGTAAGAAGAGTTGACAAAATTTGGCTAATTTTTCGGTAAAAAAGAGCATGATTCCAATGAAAATACGTAGTTAAAGAAAAAAATGAGTGCATATGAACAAGGTAAGAGTGTAATGTATAAATCATCAGAGTTATATGAAGTTCTGGTTATGATGGGTGATGTAACACAAGACCTCAGACCTGTTATATTATACTGGTCCCAAGTAACACAGGACCTCAGACCTGTTATATTATACTGGTTCCAAGTAACACAGGACATCAGACCTGTTATATTATACTGGTCCCAAGTAACACAGGACCTCAGACCTGTTATATTATACTGGTCCCAAGTAACACAGGACCTCAGACCTGCTATATTATACTGGTCCCAAGTAACACAGGACCTCAGACCTGTTTTATTATACTGGTTCCACTAAACACAGGACCTCAGACCTGTTTTATTATACTGGTTCCACTAAACACGTTAAGACCTCTAACATGTTTATTTATACTTCTTCCACTCAAACTTGCAGAAGATAATTCCTAGGAGAATCCAGGGAAGAAAAAGTACCCCAGCAAAAACGAAAGGCTGTATAGCGAGATATTGGTCTGGTTGTAATCCATTTTTCTTACGGTCCTCTACCATGCACCAAGTGATCAGCATCACCCACTGTAAAGAGAAGATTAATCATGGTATAACTAATGTTGTCTGTATCTATCACACAGGTTAAACATTCATGACATAAATACCAACATTTTTCAGGATTTCACAAACAAATAAAAAAAATCATAATTTTCTTCAGCCAAAAAACCTTTCCATAGGTATGATGTTTAAACCCCTCTATATCCTGGAGTGTCTTCCTATAGGTTATTAGGTATGGTGTTTAAATGTCTCTATATCCTGGAGTGTCTTCCTATAGGTTATTAGGTATGATGTTTAAACCCCTCTATATCCTGGAGTGTCTTCCTATAGGTTATTAGGTATGGTGTTTAAATGTCTCTATATCCTAGAGTGTCGTCCTATAGGTTATTAGGTATGATGTTTAAACCCCTCTATATCCTAGAGTGTCTTCCTATAGGTTATTAGGTATGGTGTTTAAATGTCTCTATATCCTAGAGTGTCTTCCTATAGGTTATTAGGTATGGTGTTTAAATGTCTCTATATCCTAGAGTGTCTTCCTATAGGTTATTAGGTATGGTGTTTAAATGTCTCTATATCCTAGAGTGTCTTCCTATAGGTTATTAGGTATGGTGTTTAAATGTCTCTATATCCTAGAGTGTCTTCCTATAGGTTATTAGGTATGGTGTTTAAACCCCTCTATATCCTAGAGTGTCTTCCTATAGGTTATTAGGTATGGTGTTTAAATGTCTCTATATCCTAGAGTGTCTTCCTATAGGTTATTAGGTATGGTGTTTAAATGTCTCTATATCCTAGAGTGGACACTTAGAAAACTAGAATTTGTGTCATATTACTGTCATTGTTTAACAATTTTCTATAACAAGGAGCCAAATAGGCCTTAAAGGCTCACCTGATCTATGTGGTCTCTTGCACTCATGCTAATAAGCTACTAGCAAATTGTCATTCTCCTAAGCCTTTTGGTTCTTAAGCCATTTGATTATTTTAACAAATCATACCCTTGTAACTTTAAATAAATGTCAAAGCTTTTATTCTTTGCCAGCAACTAACTCTTTAAATATCATGACTGTATGTCTTTCTGTTATTTAAAAAAAGTCATTTAAGTATTTTAATAAATTCACCTCTATGACCTTAAATAAAGGTCTATGTTATTTCCTTTCTCAAACTTTGTATAACTTTAAGTCAGAAAACTACAAGAAAAAAATATACGACTTTAGACCTTTTGGTTAAACAAAAGAAGTTGCTAGAGTGAATTGATTGAAAACATACTAACCCTGCAACCCTGAATATAGGTCAAGGTAATTACTTTTCACAAACTTTCTAGCACTGCATACAAGTTAGCTTAACCTGCCAAATATTGTGACTCTAAATCTGTATGTTCCTAAATAGAAGTTGTTAAAGTGTTTAAACAAGTGTGACTTCTATGACTTTGAATATGGGTCAAGGTCATTTCTTTTCACAAACTTTGTAGAATCCTTGCTGAAAGTTAATGGCCAAATATTGTGACTTAAGGTTATTCATTCTTCAGAAGAAGTTATTAAAGTGTTTAAACAAATTCAGACTATGTGACCTTGAATATGGGTTAAGGTCATTCCTTTTCATAAAATTTGTAGAACTCCATGCAAGCAATTTTCTGACCAAATGTCTCAACTCCAGGCATTCCCATTCTCAAGAAAATTTTAAAGTGTTTTAATATGAAATTTTAGCATAACTGATGCAGAACAAACTCTAAAGACCCTGTTTACCAACAGATTTTGTTTTTCTTCACTAAGTTTGTAGAACATATAATAAGGTTACTAAATAACGAATATCCAACAAACTAACTACTGTTTTGTCAAGAGATTTGGTTAGATGCCTAAATATATGTCCCTTTTTTCTCAAGAAAAGTAATTTTGTTTCAAATATCATTTTAAGCCTCCTTGACTAAAAAATGTTCCATACCAAATGAAACTTGATACTACTCTAACCCAGGTTGCTACTGATCAAATATCATTACCCAGGGGCTTCTGGTAAAGCAGGAGAAATTGTTTAAAGAATTTTACATATTTGACCCCAGTGACCTTTAAAGTAGGTCAAGGTAATTTATTTTAGGAACGTTTATAGTACCCTGTACCAGGTAACTACAGCCAAATATCATGGCTCTAGGTCCTCTTTTTACTTGGGAAGAAGTCATTTAGAGAAAAAGTTGATGGACGACGGGCAACACACCATACCATGAGCTCAACTGGCATTTCCTGACAGTTAGCTAAAAATAAGTGATGGCAGTAGTTCGCAGTGCGAGTGTCGAAAAAATAAGTGATGGCAGTAGTTCACAGTGCGAGTGTCGAAAAAATAAGTGATGGCAGTAGTTCACAGTGCGAGTGTCGAAAAAATTTGGGCATCATTTTCAGCTATTTATGTTGATTAAGCAAGATAGCCATCATGTCAAGTCAACTGAACCAGAAAGCAAGATAGCAATCATGTCAAGTCGACTGAACCAGATAGCAAGATAGCAATCATGTCAAGTCGACTGAACCAGATAGCAAGATAGCTATCATGTCAAGTCGACTGAACCAGATAGCAAGATAGCTATCATGTCAAGTCGACTGAACCAGATAGCAAGATAGCTATCATGTCAAGTCGACTGAACCAGATAGCAAGATAGCTATCATGTCAAGTCGATTGAACCAGATAAGCTGATCGATTTAGCAAGAAAATTTTGGCGATATAATTATCTCAAATTCATACTTAGTAGGAATATGCTACAATATAAGAAAGAAAATAGTGAAACCCTAATTACTATAGTGAAACCCTAATTACTACAGTGAAACCCTAATACAACTCAAATCACTGGATATACCCTGTTTGATGACTGGTTCACTTGGTTCCAACTTTGTTCTTTTTTATTCTTTGTAACGTAACCTTAGCTTAGTGTAACTGCCATTACTTGAATACCCGATGTTTTACAAACTCTAATTCATCCCAAACCGCTCCAGTCCTTAGTATTTATGCTATTTGTTTATCAAAAAGGTAGTCACACTTGTATATCAAATCTAATATTAAGGCACAGATTACAGCAGGGAATCATTGTGTTTATACAGTTGTCGGTCTGACACCAGACAAGAGGCCTAGAGAGCCTGTATCACACATCTGGACATAAGCAATCACTGCAAAAAATTCTTATTAAAGGTAGCATGGCAAAATAAGATCCCGGGGATAGAGCCAATCCTTGTACATGTAGTACCAATGTATATCAGCCAATCCTTGTACATGTAGTACCAATGTATATCAGTCAATCCTTGTAATGTAGTACCAATGTATATCAGCCAATCCTTGTGCATGTAGTACCAATGTATATCAGCCAATCCTTGTAATGTAGTACCAATGTATATCAGCCAATCCTTGTATATGTAGTATCAATGTATATCAGCCAATCCTTGTAATGTAGTACCAATGTATATCAGTCAATCCTTGTAATGTAGTACCAATGTATATCAGCCAATCCTTGTATATGTAGTATCAATGTATATCAGCCAATCCTTGTTCATGTAGTATCAATGTATATCAGCCAATCCTTGTTCATGTAGTATCAATGTATATCAGCCAATCCTTGTTCATGTAGTATCAATGTATATCAGCCAATCCTTGTAATGTAGTATCAATGTATATCAGCCAATCCTTGTAATGTAGTACCAATGTATATCAGTCAATCCTTGTAATGTAGTACCAATGTATATCAGCCAATCCTTGTATATGTAGTATCAATGTATATCAGCCAATCCTTGTTCATGTAGTATCAATGTATATCAGCCAATCCTTGTAATGTAGTACCAATGTATATCAGCCAATCCTTGTGCATGTAGTACCAATGTATATCAGCCAATCCTTGGACATGTAGTATCAATGTATATCAGCCAACCCTTGTACATGTAGTATCAATGTATATCAGCCAACCCTTGTACATGTAGTACCAAAGTATATCAGCCAATCCTTGTACATGTAGTATCAAGGTATATCAGCCAATCCTTGTACATGTAGTATCAAAGTATATCAGCCAATCCTTGTACATGTAGTACCAATGTATATCAGTCAATCCTTGTAATGTAGTACCAATGTATATCAGCCAATCCTTGTAATGTAGTATCAATGTATATCAGCCAATCCTTGTAATGTAGTACCAATGTATATCAGCCAATCCTTGTAATGTAGTATCAATGTATATCAGCCAATCCTTGTATTTGTAGTACCAATGTATATCAGCCAATCCTTGTATATGTAGTATCAATGTATATCAGCCAATCCTTGTAATGTAGTACCAATGTATATCAGCCAATCCTTGTATTTGTAGTACCAATGTATATCAGCCAATCCTTGTAATGTAGTATCAATGTATATCAGCCAATCCTTGTTCATGTAGTATCAATGTATATCAGCCAATCCTTGTTCATGTAGTACCAATGTATATCAGCCAATCCTTGTATTTGTAGTACCAATGTATATCAGCCAATCCTTGTAATGTAGTATCAATGTATATCAGCCAATCCTTGTATTTGTAGTACCAATGTATATCAGCCAATCCTTGTATTTGTAGGACCAATGTATATCAGCCAATCCTTGTATTTGTAGGACCAATGTATATCAGCCAATCCTTGTATTTGTAGTACCAATGTATATCAGCCAATCCTTGTATTTGTAGTACCAATGTTTATCCAAATCTTTCTCCTCACAATTATATATATATTTTATGACCCAGGGACAAAGTCCTGCAGAAAAGGGACAGACCCCACATCTAATTATAATACCATGAATACATCCATCTCATTTTGCCTGGTACTTGCATATGTTCTCATAGGATGGGGATCTCATTTGTTTCCAAGGTGTAACATAGAAACACCCTGCAGGTATGATCAGACTTCCAAGGTCAATTCAAATATCATTAGTGTGTTCATACCGGTATCTTTATGCTAAGAAATTGTTCATATGGTTTTGGGGTAAGTATCTAAACTGTTTCAAAGTTATGGGGGGAGGGGCTGGTGGTCTGCCACAATTTTGTACAATTTTGAATCTCTATCACCTAAGGATCTTTTAACAAAATAGCGAAATATGCATACATGCCAGAATTCTTGGAGACCAATCTGTGAGTTTTACAGCCTTTTTAAGGGAATTGAGGTGAAAATAAGGGAGGTTTTATTTGCGGCATTTTTTCACGGCAAAAAGACTATCTTACTCAACTAAATCAATGAAATAAAGCACAAAATCTTTAAGTAAGGAACTTTGTTTTGACTTTGGCAGTTTTTTTTGTATATATTGAATATGATTATATACATTTAATAGCACAAAGTTAACAAAACAAAATATCACATAGTTGAGATATACTGAAGAAGCAGATTTTACTTTAAATTTCGAAATTTAGTTGGACAGGCCACTTTTCACAGCAGCCACAGTACTACTGATGTTCAGTTAAAACTTTGAACTATGTAATTGGATGGGTTTGTAAAAATAAGGATAATAGTTGTCTTTGTTCATTTACATTTGAACTTCTTGATAATGTAACAGAATGTTGAAACATGCATTTAACAAGAGGACAGAAATAATCAGCTGTGAAAGTGAAGAAAACTGTGTTCAGTATTTGAACTTTTAAATTACATATTTCAGCATTCAGAACAAAGACTTTTTCCATCTTCTTCATGACATGCCCCTTATATATGTTTACCGGTCGTTCTCTTTACTTTCGTGGTGAAATTATATTTGTAAAGAAACAATTAGCTGGGCATAGTATTAATCAAAGTTTCTAGCAATGAACTAACCTTACAAACATGACAGAAAACATGTTTTGTGCTAGTTCTACTGACAGTGTGAGGTATCAACTTCACGGGAAATTTTGATGCTGAAGCCGACACCGTCGGTAGTGGTTGAATGTCAGGCATTCTGTAGTATCACAGAAATTTAAGGCAACAATAAGAAAGGATCACACTAAATCTTTAATAAGAATTTATTTTAATTGTCCAGATGGATTACATATTGTAAAAGACACCGAAATCAACTCACAATTTCAACCCGGCCATTTCAACCAGCTAAATGTTCCGGAAGTTATCTGGAGAGCTCTTCGATCACATGAACAATCACATGACTGCTACTCGAGAGCTCTCATGATTTATTTCTGAAAACATTGTTGAATCTCGTAAGACTTCGAGTATACAACAACAGGAAAATGGTTTACCGATCGATCATTAAAAAATGTAAGGGTTTGAGGACTTTCCGTAAATTCATGTCCCACACCGTGAGACTTTATCGGAGGTGAAAATCTGTGAGATGTTGCCTCACGCCGTGAGTTCAGGCATGTATGAATATGGTTGACATCCATTGTTTAGTTCCAGAGAGGTCACTTACAGCAATATGGCCAAATTACACCTTTTTGGCCCTGCCCCTCAACCCCCTGGTAGGTCAGACCCAACATTTGTACAATTTTGAGTTCCCACCACCTAGGGATGCTTCCAGTTAAATTCAAATTAGCCCATCAAAATAAGAACTCATTTGAAGAAATTGTTAATAGATAACGGACCGGTAACAGACAACATGGTACAGTAAACAGTTTACCAGGTAACCGCTGACAACCTAATATCTATGTTTTAGCAGAAGTGTTCATTAACTAGTGTGTAAAACCATTTTTCAATATGGAATTATATATCACATCGCAGATTCGTGACCATCGATAAAGATATTCTAACTTGAATACATTTTGTTTTTTAATTTCCTTATCATCAACAACACAATAACATGGATTATTTATTTTGATTATTTTAGAAAGATCAAAGAGGTGTTCTCCTTTTGATTTTCTTTGAAATAAACATAAACGAATAAAGTATGGCAGATAACACTTGTATGATAGGTTTGTTACTTATACAGTTTCTTTATTTCTATTCTTAATATTGATGGCTACATGCTATTAAATGTGGTAATCTTTATTACACTTCTCTTTAACTTTCCATCATCTACTATCTGCGATATTAGCACAGCTCGAGCTGTCGGCAGTCCCACCTCTAGTGCCTTAGTGCCAATCTAACCTTGGATCATGGAATACCATATATTCCTTGAACAATTGATTTCGACTCGACAGGTTCGAGCTAACAGGGTTTGTCTGTACTTTCTTCTTTGCAGTGTAATTGTCTGCGTAAGTGGTATTTCAAGACTTACCCAACTAAAGATCAAGGCTGCAATTCCACCATTCACACAATCCATGACCTAAAATAAAACAAATAATATTGTTCTAGATCTATAGCTGATCATTGTGTGATAATGTATAAACCTTATCGCAGAGATGCACAATGAGCACACAGGCAACTTCAACCTTGCTAAGAAAACAGTGGAGAGATCAGGTGGACCACTTCACAATGCAAGATGGTTTGTTCCCCACTTACACCTTTATCCTTTGTAGTCTGGGAAAATAATATTAAAACATTATCTGACAAACCCTTCAATTACATACAGAGATCATTGTGAACAAGAGCCCAATGGGCCTGTATCGCTCACCTGGAAATGTTAGCAAAATTGAAGATGAAATAGCCAGATGTTGCTGGTATTGTACATGTATTACATGGTTAGTCGGAGGTTATATTCATTATGCAATTGGTCAAAATCCTGTCATTCCTACAGGAAATGGAAGATTTTAAAGAATTTGCTATGTTTCCCCAAAGGGGGTTCAAACACACTATTTATACAAAAAATAATTTCCCTTCCCCAAAGGATGCTACTATTCAAATTTGGTCAAAATACCTTCATCCCAACAGAAGAAGAAGGATTTTGAAGAAATTGCTAAATTACCACTATTGGGCTCCACCCCTCTGCCCAAGGGGGGTCAGACCCACCATTTATACTAAATTGATTTCCCTTCCCCATAGGATGCTACTGCTACTATGTATGGTTTGGGCCTTTTTTGGCCCCCAAATCCATCAAATTAAAAATCTTCAATAGAACTTTCAAATGAGTGTTTTTTTAATTTTGAATATTTCCCTGGTACTATTATGTAAACATTTATTTAGGTTTCATTTATGGCTGCCATGGTAACCAGTTAATATTTGCATAAATTAATGAAATTTGAATATTCAGTAAATTTTGACAGGTTTTTGCCTAGTTTGTTCAAGCATGCCCTCTACAGTTGCCAGGAGAAAACTATGCAAAATATGACAAAATTAACTGAATATTCATTTTTTTCTAATTTATGCAATTTTGAACTTGATACCATGGCAACAATACTTAGAAATACAAATAAATATTTTCATGACAGTGTTGGGGAAGAATTTAAAATAAAATAAACAGTCATTTCAAAGTTCATTTGGGGGCCTAAAAAGGCCCAAACCATACATAGTCCTTTGGTTAAAATACCTTCATCCCAATGGAAGAAAAAGGATATTATAGCTATTCCTCTTTATCCAATATTGGGCCCCGCCTCTCTCCCCGTTTATACAAAATTCAGTCCCCTTCACCAAAGTATGCTAAGATCAAATATGGACAAAATCCTGTCATTCCTACAGAAGAATTTTGAAGAATTTGCAATGTTTCCTCTTTTGGGCCCTGCCCCTCTGCCCCCAGGGGGGGGGCACACTCACTGCTTATACAAAATTGTGTCCCCTTTGCCCAGGGATGCACCAGACCAAATTGGGATGAAATCCCTAAATCCCTACGGTAGAAGAAGGATTCTAAAGGTTTACATCTATTTCTCATATTGGGCCCGCCCCGCTGCCCCAAGGGGGACCACACCCACTGTTTATTTAAATTTGAGTCGTCTTGGCCTAAGGATGCTCCAAACCCAATTTGGTCAAAATCTACTGGGCCATTCAGGACTAGTAGCATTTTAAAGGAAAAGTTGACGACGGACGACAGAGGACGACTGACGCTGCAGTATGGCATAAGCTCATCATAGTCCTTCGGACCAGGAGCTAAAAATTAATAAGGGTAAAATGTCATAAATAGAACAAGAGATCCCAGAGGGATATTGGTGTCCACCAGAACTTTCGTGTCAAATTTGAGAAAGACCCCTCCAGAACTTCGAAAGATCCCTCTAGTACATTCTGAGAAATAGCGCTAACAAACTTTAACTTTCGAATTCAAGATGGCTGCCTGTCGTCCATGTTGGTTTTGCAATCAGTCCTAAAAAACGATATGCATAACTAGGGATCATGGGGAACCTTCATGTGAAATTGAGAAATTGCGCTAACAAGAATTGTTTAAGGACGGACGGAATGACAGACGGACCATCGACCACGGATGCAGGGTGATTTGAATAGCCAACCATCTGATGATGGTGCGCTAAAAATAACATATTATAATGTATACAGAGAAATTTTTGCTTCAGTTCAGTTTTTGCCTTTTTTGGCTCTAAAATGAAGACAGATTTATTACTATAATGAATATTCATTAACAACATTATACAGACAGTAATTAAATGTGAGGGGCGAAATCAACACTGAGCCAATATAGATTTTATCTGCAAAGGGCGAAAGTTTGACTGGGCGAAAGATATTAAATTTTCTGTAACTTGTCAAGCCTCTTATCTCATCCAATCATGTCTTGCATTGGAAATTAAAACATAATTATACAACAGAGATTAAGATAAAATGTTCATCTGATCATATTTTCATTTAAATAATCATAATCCTACAAAAATAATTATAAAAATTGTTAGATATAGAACAGGTCAAAATTCCTAAGATTATTTTTTCTGTTATGACTACACTGCATCACTGTTGGACCCCTAGGGAACCTTCACGCCTAACAGCAACGACTACTGTAATGCAGTAACAACAGAAGGACATCTGTTCTTTGAATGGGCAAGCTATACATCCAACAGTGCATTACTGACACACAGATCCAACAGTGCATTACTGACACACAGACAGAGTTCCCTGGTAAAGCTTCAGGACTTGTTTTGATCATTTCTAAAAAGACATTGACCAGGATGGACAAGAATAAGAGATGTTGATGATTTAGTCTCACCACTGTTGGTTTATTATACTACAGAGACTGGTTAGATTCTGAAATGTATGGAGACTTATGGCCTACAGACCTGTGACTGTATCAAAGATAAGTATAATACAAATGCAGAAATCATTTATTGCAATATGAAATTGGAAGCTTCACCCAATGCAAACTAATGATATGCCCTAACTGTTGCATCTTCAATACATAAACAAAACCCAGGTAATTTGTGCTACATAAACAAGAGGCCCAATGTGCCTGCATTGCTCGCCTGGTATAAATTTCACACTTGTAACCTTAAAAGTGACCTAAAATAAAGCTACAGGCAAAATATCAGTATTTATGATTAAAATTCATTCAAAAGACCCTGTTAATTTTTTTAAAACATTTCACCCCTGTGATTGAAAGTCAAACAAAGTCATTATTTTTGAATGGTTATTCAGAAGAGGTCGTTTAAAGATTTTAAACAAATTTGACCCCTGTGACCTTTTCACTTTAACAAACATAGTAGTCCTTGATCCCAGCATGCTACTGACTAAATATCAACATCATGAGCCTTTTGGTTATTCAGAACAAGTTGTTTAAATATTTTGAACATATTTGCTCCTTGTGACCTTGAATATGATTCAAGGTCATACATTTAAACAAACTTGGTAGCCCTTGATCCTAGTATGCTACTGACTAAATATCATCACCCTGGGCATTTTGGTTATTCAGAAGAAGTTGTTTAAAGTTTTTAACATATTTGACCCCTGTGACCTTGAATATGGGTGAAGGTCATTCATTTGAACAAACTTTGTAGCCCTTCATCTCAGCATGCTACTGGCCAAATATCATCACCCTGGGCATTTTGCTTATTCAGAAGAAGTAGTTTAAAGGGTTTTTAAGACAATTGACCCCTGTGACCTTGAATATAATTGAAGGTTATTCATTTGAACAAACTTGGTAGCCCTTCACCTAAGCATGCTACTGGCCAAATATCATCTCCCTGGGCAGTTTGGTTATCGAGAAGAAGATGTTTAAAGTCTTACACATATTTGACCCATGTGACCTTGAAAATGGGTAAAGGTCATTAATTTTAACAACTTTGTAGCCCTTCATCCCATTTCGCTTCTGGCCAAATATCAACACCCTAGGCCTTTCGGTTATTAAGAAGAAGTCGTTTAAAGTAAAATATTGACGCCGGACGCTGGCCGGCCGGATACCGGACGGACGACGGATGCCGCGCCACGGCATAAGCTCACTTGGCACTTCGTGCCAGGTGATCTAAAAAAGATATCCACCAGGAGGCCCAGGAACCTTGATAGCTCACCTAGAATTTACCATGTATATTTGTACCTGTTAACTACTGTACACTTTAATCAAATAGTGCAAAAATGTAAGCTGAAGCGAGAGCTTAAGCTCTTGTAACAGGAATGACACTAAACACATAATCTATTTGTTTCTCCAATTTGATATATGGTTATAGGGTAGCTATATATATGGATCTCAACTCTTTCCCCATACCAAAGGTTGAGCTGGGACCTCAGGTTCAATCCTAGTAGCATGAAAGTAATCATCTCTTCATGGCCACCAAATGCATATTTTGTTATATAATGGTGATCTGAACTGGTTCTATGTTATGACCCAAAAAGTGAGGCCCAGGGGTGGAGCTGGATCCCTGAGCCAATCCTGGTAGCATGAATCAATTTGTCTCTTCAAGCCGAGCAATTGTATATGGTTCTAGCGAGGGGATGTAAAATGTTTCCATGTTATGACTCAAGGAGCAGGTCAAGGTCATATTATTTTGCAAATTTTGTAAGACTTCATCCTAGGAATCTACCAGCCAAATATCTTGATTCTAGGCATTTTCAGTTCTCTAGGTTAAGGTTTTGTTTGGTTTTATTTTGTTTAACATCCTATTAGCAGCTAAGGTCATTTAAGGGCGTGCCTCCATGCGTGTTATGTATGCTTGCTTGCATGTATATGTGGAGGAGACAGGGAATGTTGGTATACTTGCCTCCTTGTAATAGCATGGATCTGATGCTGACTACAGTGCTACCTCACTGAAATACTATGCTAAAGGCACCAATCACATCATTCCGCCCTGTCATATTAAACTGACAACCAGTTGTGCCATTACCCTTAATGCTGAACGTTAAGCAGGGAATAACAACTACCATTATTAAGGACTCTGGTATGTCCCGGCCTGGGGATGGAATCCATTGCCTACCTCACCTGGGTGAATGCTCAACACTAAAGCCAAAAGAGAGGTTTTGCCAAGCAAGGCGTTAGGAAATAGAAGGTAGTTAGAAATAGAAAGAAATATAAAGATCCCAAATGTTGAAACGGGTGCAGCAGATTTATTTTGGTCGCTTTTGTGTAGAGGGCACAAAAGCAAATCCCCAATTCTGCAGTGGGTAACAGCAGGTGTATTCTTTTCACGATTCACAACCTGCAGGGGATAAAGTTGTATAAGTTTTTGACCTCTGTGACTTTGAAAGTAGGTCAAGGTAATTTTTGTTTGCAAACTTTCTAAGACTCCATCAAAAGAAGCTACCAGCTTAATATCCTGATTCTAGGCATTTCAGTTCTTCGGAAAGTTTTTGAAATATTTGACCTGTGACCTTCAAAGTAGGTCAAGGTCAGTTTTGTTTGAAAACTTTCTAAGCCTCCATCAAACGAAGCTACCAGCTTAATATCCTGGTTCAAGACAGTTCAGTTCTTCAGAAAAAGCCATTTGAAGTTTTTTGGATATCTGACCTCTGTGACTTGAAAGTTTGACGAGGTCAGTTTTGTTTATTTACTTTGTCAAAATCTATCTCTGGAATCCACCAGCCAAAATGGTGACTCTACACCTTTAAGTTCTTCGAAAGAAGTCATTAGAAGTTTTTGACATTTTTGACCTCAGTGAGTTTGAAAATTTGTCAAGGTCATTCTTGTTAACAAACTTTGTTGAGCTCCATGTACAAAAGCTACCAGCCAAACAACATGACTGCAGATGAAGTTGTTTAAATGAAACATTCATGAGGGCTGGTCAGATGAATGGACAGACAATGGACTAGGGACACTACACCATGGCATAAGCTCACTTAGCCCTTTGGGCCTGGTGAGCTAAAACTGTAATTGTAATGATGTGTCAAGATAACTATGAGATGTACATGTGTCTGCATATATATGTGAATGAAAATACTGAAAGGCTGAACCTATTGAAACAACCATTGATATCAGCTTTGAAAACCATGTTTTTATTGCCATAAGATAATTTGTCACTACTGCTGATGAATGGAATTATTTTTCTTTAAATCACCAAAGAATAAGTTTTAAAAAAAAAAGGAAAAAAAAAAGAAAAAATATCAGCACTCTAATGCAATCTTTTTTTCTCCATATAAAAAATATATATAACAAATAGATCATACACAATTCAGAGTTCCAAGTAACAACTTAAAGTTGCCTTGGCAACTAGAATTAAGCATTGGCAACCAAAAGTTGTTTCATTAGTTGCAAATCTAAGATAAGAATAGGCGCAGGCCTACTGAAGTAGGTCAAGCCTAAAATAGACTGAGTCCTGAAAACTTTTACTTACTGGATTAAATATAGCAGTCGAAATTCCCATTAAGGAAGGCACAACCACCACTGTGAAGAGCATACCAGATATCAAGGTGAATGTAATCTGAAAAACATAACATTACAGGGATTACGTTTCACATCAATTATTCATTCACGAAGGTCAATAGTTGTTTATAATCATAAGTTTAATATAAATGGTGTCATAACAGGAGTATCAGGATATGTACCCAGGTCATAACAGGAGTATCAGGATATGTACCAAGGTCATAACAGGAGTATCAGGATATGTACCCAGGTCATAACAAGAGTATCAGGATATGTACCCAGGTCATAACAGGAGTATCAGAATATGTACCAAGGTCATAACAGGAGTATCAGGATATGTACC